>NW_028086738.1:0-103769 GCF_014824575.4 Sturnira hondurensis
GGTAATTTGGTTACATTTTGTCAGTTTGGGAAAATGAGTCTGTTTTGCTTTTTCTTTTACATCAGAGCAGGCTTTTATATGCTGTGGTCACTGATGATACTTTCGTAAGAAGCCATTAAAAATTGATGAATCAACTATTCAAGAAGTAGACTGTAGTTATGTTCAACTTTGTTTTTTAAATTTTATTTCCTGGTGGCTGCTGCTGCTGCCATTGAAGCCAGAAGTGTCAGGACGTTAAGAGGCAGGTGCACGAGAACTTTCTGTGTGGCTCCAAAAGGCAAGCTAGTTCACGTGGGCAGCGTACTTGACATTAATAAATGACCGAGCCATTGCTGTTTCCAAAGGGTTGGCTTCTTTCAAGCAGTTCTTACACTGAAACCTTTCTTCAGAAGAGCTTTTCTAGGATTACAAATCGGGTTGGATCCAAACCTTTCAGGGACACAGAGAGAGATTCTACTCTGCTGAAAGGTTTCTTCCCTCTATTTTTAATTTTTCTTAAAAAATTTGTTTTCACCATTTATTTTCTGTGTTAAAAATTTACTGTGATCTCAATCTTTTCTAGAACACTTATTTTTAAAAGTGTATAAAAAGTAAATTACTGGATGAGAGACTGAAATATTTCCCTTATTTTCCCTGGTATCTGGGAGGCACGGAAAAATCTTTGGTTTCAGAAGCCTCCGGTTTTCATTGTAATGAGTTGCCTATCAAAGCATTTGGTCACTATTTTTATTTCAACATGACAGAAAAGTCTACTGGGGTGGGAATTTAAGGCTTAAAACAATACTAGTTTCTAGTTCTTACTCTTTTTCAAGTAAAAAGTTACATAATGCTGAGTTTATAGGCTTAATAGAGGATATTCTTACTATTTTAGGATACTGTTGATTTTGGGATGTTTTTCTTGAAACCTTTTTACCTGCTTAAAATCTTTAAAATATTTTGCTGCTTCATTCAATATTGAATCGGTTAATGAACTGTATATTTGTGAAGAGAATAATTGCCAAAAATATCTATTTTTCTGCAATTATAATTTGGTTTTGTGGGGTTTTTTTACACTTTTTGACAGATGGCAACCTTATTTAAAGTTAACCTTATTATGGTATGCTGAAATTTATGTTAAACTGAAGAATTAGAACATCAAATAAACCTTATTTAAAGCATTTCTCTAATAGAGTCAATGGGTAAAACTAAGGAAAACTGAGGATCTTTCTTAAGGGTTCTGTAGAGTCAAGAGATTATCCAGAGGAGCCAGCGTGTCGTCTAGCATATTAGAGAGTGAAGACACCCCGGATGCCCAGGCCAACCCATCGTTTGTAGGTGGATGGCACTGTGGCACAGAGAGAAGGAATTGTGTAAGGCCTTAATCACAGCTCATTTTTGGCTGGACCAAACCTTGAATCCAGGTTTGTTTGTTGTTTTCTCTTTATTGGTGTAGCTTAATCTTTGTTTGATTCAAGAAAATAAACCTCATTGAACCAGCTTAAGCAAAAGAGGGAGCTTACTGAAACTGCAGGGTTAGCCCCAGAACTTGGGTAACCAGGCGTCATGAGTCAATGGAACTAGGGTCTGGAAAGTCATTAAAAGTCCGGACTGCTAGGTGGGTGCATGGGCGCCTGTACCCCAGTCCGGCAGCCTGGCTGGTGGGCGCACACCTGCACCCCAGCCCACAGAGGGGACCCCCAGGGAAGGTGCTCTGAAAAGAACTTAGATCCCCTTCATGGAGCTCTGGGGAGAGGCTAGATCTTGGGAGAGCACTACACCAATCAACTCTCAGAGAAAGACTACACCAATTGACCCTCAGCCTGCTGCAACCAGAAAAACCAGTTTGGACAGTTTGAAACCAACAAGGAATTTTTTTGGTGTTTTTTCTTTTTCTTTAGTAACTTTTTTTAAAAAGTAATATTATATCTTTTTAATTTTATTATTGTTTTATCTTTCAATACTTTTTTCCTCTCCTTTCTTTTTTCCTGTTTTAGTCCTTCTTCCTTTCTTTCCAAACTTATCACTTTTCCCTCCCTTCTCCTGCCTTTTTTTGTTTGTTGCTTTGTTTTCTTTTACCCACAAGGGACACAAACAACTGGGAACTGTGAAAATACCAGAGTGGGACTCAAAGAGGAGGCATCCCAACAGTAGAAACAGAGAGACAAATTTCACTTTGCTATAGCAGAGAAGCCACAAGTTGCTGCATATTTGTATTACTTTTTTTCATTATTTTCACTTCTTTTATATTTTAATAGTATCTTTATATTCCTCCTCTTTCTGTATAGGCTTCTTAGTCTTGGCTGGTTATATTGTATTATTTGACAGGTTTCCCCTGTTCTCTCCTCCACGGTGTATTGCTAATTTTCTATACTTCATGCCACTTGTGTTCCTTTAGCACACTACTCAAAGGTCTATACCCTCTTTTCAGACACATCACATAGAGTCTGTCATATGATTGTTGCTCTAATATTATTGTAAATAATAACTGCTTTATAAACTGTAAATGCTTCACAACACATCTCCCAGATCTTAGCCCACTTTACAGGTTCCTGAATTCTATTACTGTAGTGATTAACTCTATTTGCTCACACACTACACCTATTTACTATCCTTTACTCTCACTTTACCTCAAAATCTGACTGCCCGCAACCTCACTGCTTTCTAGATCCAACTCACAAGTCTTCCCTCCCCAACAAGAGACTTACCTTTTGTCCATCCTTTCTTAAAAGTGGCAAGTTGGGTTGAAGATTATGGTTAACACTATATATAGCCTAAAGATCTGTCTCTTCTCTACTGACTGTGACTGTAAATATCATAAAATACTCTTCTGCTGTCATAAACTATTTTGCCTCCCCCTCCAACTGATCACACACACACACAAAAAGGAGTAGGTGGAAGCGGAGAACATCAAGATACCTGAAGGAGACTGCACCACTGAATTCCACAGGTATTCCACAACAGAAGTTCACACCATAAACCCAGGGAGTCAGTACAGATCAATTTAAGAATCTGAGGCAAACAAGAAGAGTCTCACAAACAATGGGAAGACAAACAATCCCCAAATGAAAGAAAAGGAGGAAGCCCCAGAAAGAATGTTAGATGAAATAGAGGCAAGTCAACTATCAGATATCGAATTCAAAGCACTGGTTATCGGGAAATTCAAAGAGCTCACAATAAGCTACCAGAAACTAGAGGGGAGCTAAAATGAACTCACCACAAACTATATCAACATGAAAAAGGAAATAGAAACTATCAGCAAAGGCAAAGAGGAAATGAAGAATACAATTTCTGAACTGAAGAACACAGTAGAAGGAATCAAAAGCAGGATTGATGAATCAGATCAGATCAGTGAGTTGGAGGACAAAGTAGAAAAAAAACTCCCAGAAAGAGCAAGAAAAGGAAAAGAGGCTCAGAAAGAATAAAGAGGGATTAAGAGAAATACAAGACAATATGAAACATAATATCTGAATAATAGGGATACCAGAAGGAGGAGAAGAACAAGGGATAGAAAACCTATTTAAAAGAGTAATGATGGGAAACTTCCTTAATTTGATGAGAGAAAAAGTCACACAAATCCAAGAATCACAGAGTCCCAATCAAGAGGAACCCAAAGAGGCCCACTTCAAGACACATCATCATTAAAATGGCAAAATTCCAAGACAAAGAGAGAATCTTAAAGGCAGCCAAGGAGAAACAGGAAATAACATACAAGGGAGCTCCAATAAGGTTAGCTACTGACTTCTCAATGGAAACGCTCCAAGCAAGAAGAGAATGGCAAGAAATATTCCAAGTAATGAGAATCAGAGTCCCACAACCAAGGCTACTTTACCCAGCAAGGCTCTCAAGATAGAAGGCCAAATAAAGACGTTCCAAGGGAAAAGAAGTTAAAAATGGGCAAAGGACCTCAATAAACACTTTTTCAAGGAGGACATGCAGAGGACCCAAAGACATAAGAAAAAATGCTCAGCATCACTATCCATCAGAGGGATGCAAATTGAATTCACTATGGGATATCACCTCACACCTGCCAGATTGGCTACCATCAATAAATCAACAAATGACAAGTGCTGCTGAGGGTGTGGAGAAAAGGGGACCCTAGTGTACTGTTGGTGGGATTGCAGACAGATGCAGCCACTGTGGCAAACAGTATGGAATTGCATCAAAAAATTAAAAGTGGACAATGGATCTGCCTTTTGACCCAGTAATTCCACTGCTGGTAATATACCCCAAGAATCCAGAAACACTGAAAGAATTCATGCACCCCTATGTTCATAGCTGTGCTATTTGCAATAGTCAAGATTTGGAAAAAGCTGAAGTGCCCATCAGTAGATGAGTGGATTAAAAAAATACTGTCATACATTTACACAATGGAATATTATACAGCAGAGAGAGAGAGAAGGAATTTCTACCTTTTGCATCAGCATGGTTGGAACTGGAGACTATGATGCTAAGTGAAATATGCCAGTCAGTGAAAGACAAATACCATATTCACTTATAAGAGGAATCTAATGAACAAAATAATGAGCAAAACAGAATCGGAGGCATAAAATCATGGAATAGACTGACAGTGCTAAGTGATGTGGGGTCTGATCGAAAGAAGGTGAAGTGATTAGTCAAAGAACATACATGAAGGGCTCATGGACATAGACAACAGTGTGGGATTGACTACAGAAGGGTGTGGCAGGCTGGGTGGAGGGAGGCCTAGGGGGGAAAAACTGGGACAACTGTATTACCACAAACAATAAAATATTAATTAAAAAAGAAACTCACTGCAATATTATAATGTCCAATACAATTTCTCCAATAGTTCCTTTGCACTTCTTCCACATCACATTTGATATATTCATGGTGGAATCCAGGTAAAGTGCTTTTGTGAAAAGGAAAGCAAGAACAAGACTTATTCTATAAAGTCTCAGGAGGAGCTGGAAGATGATGTGGTGAACTGGGGTTCACTCAGGCATCTCTCAAGTAGCAGTACAGCAGCTCCAGTTAGGGGTCTTTGTAACAGCAGGGATTTAGACCACTTTGCTAGCTGTCAGTCAAACTTTGCTTTATCAGTTGGTGTTCTTGGTAAATTTCTTCAGGGAATTCACTTCAGGGAATTCACTCAGGCTACACAGAAGTCACCAAGTAGTGATTTTGTTTAGTCTACCCACCACACCCCATATAATGTTTTTAACTTTTCTTCTGAAAATGAGAACCTTGGTTCTTAATCCTTAATATAATTTTTTAAATCACCCCCTTGTATGAAAAGTTTCTCAGCTCTGTTTTAACCCCGTCTCTTCCATGAGTGCCCTATTCAGTCCTCTCCAACACTATGGTGGGCATTTTGTCCACATGGAGCTTCCTTACTTTGTTGGGCTCTGGCAGGTCCCACCCCATTCCTCACTGTGCTCTGGCTCTGACACTCATCAGAGAGCCCCCTGCCCACAGGGACTTTCACCTCCCCATAACAGGCTGCCTTCATGGGTTGATATCCCTTCACTGCCTCCTTGCAGTGGGTCTCTGACCCCTTGCTGTGGGCCACCTCAGTTCCCCTTCTACTCCCTGTCCCTCTGCACTGCCAGCACAGATGTTGACTTTGCTCTGCTTTACCTCAACACTAAGAATGTGTTGTTCGGGAAGGGAAGGGAAAGAAAGAAAATGTCAAAAAAAAAAAACAAAAACAAGAAAGAAGGGAAAGATTATTCCTTTTTTAAAAAATAAAAGAAATACAATTGTGGAAGGCGGAATGGGAAATAAGCCTCTCCAACCAATTTAAGAAGGAGTACATATAGGGTTTGGGGGTAAGAACATTCATCTCGTTCACCTGAGTGCTCTTGAAGTGTCTTTTCACACCCTGCAGTATATGAACACTATACTTAGAAGAACACTGATCTAGGCACCACAGGTTAAATAGCAGAATGAAAACACCTAGGAAGAGACTTCCCACCTCAGAATTCTGGCAAACAGACCCTCAAGCCTTTTATTACCATAATTATTGTACCCTAATGTCTACAGTTCTGTTCCCCACTTTCCTCCTGTCCTCTTCCACCCCACTTTCCTGTCAAGAAGCAGAGCTTTCCATCCACTCCTCCTCTGTGCATTAGAACCTCTCACAGAACACTGACTTGATCTTTTATGCAAACTGCCTTCTCCAGCTTTGGGACTGACTATGCTGGGGATCCATCCAAACTTACCTTTGCCTCTACTGTGGGCTGGGTCTCTAATGATCTCTTATAGCTCTGGTTAGAGATTTTTCTTTCACGAGCTGAGGGCTGGGAGGGAGAGGTGATCTGGGTTAGAAGAAGAATGTAGAGGTGCTGAAAGTGGAACTTCATGAGACTGAGATACATTCTCTGATGGACTTTGGACTTGGGCCAGGACTAGGGTGGAAACAAGTACTAAGTTTCAAAAGCAATATTTTGTGCAATTTTATCATCTCTACTTTAGAAATGAAACTGAAAACCAGATGTGTAACTTGGCCAAGGTCATGAAAATAACACATCACTAGACGGATTAAGTCCCTATAAATTAATAGTTAACATCATCAACTGAATCTGAAACGCTGTCTGGCAATCACACTGAAGTCCTTGAACATGCTCTACATCCACTTTCATAACTTTTCTTTCTCTCAAAGCTTCTGCCTCACTGCTATTCTTCTCAGCTGTCTCATTTTATTGACCAAAAGAAGCCATTGAGTAGAAAATGTTCACCTCCTATACATCAAATCTACATACCTATACCCAGTCTGTCCAAAACAAAGCCCAACTTCACCTGTATGTAATTTCTCCTTTACTGTTGTAATGGAGAACATAGCTTTCTATCTCTGTGTTGTAGGCCTTACTATTATTTTATGAGCTTATAGTTTGTATATTAAATCCTGTTCTGCTTGACCTGTCTAGAGATGTTTCTAGTTCCTACATTTTATGTTGACATAAAATAAGTCCTAGCTTTCTTATCCGTTAAATTGGTTTGATAATAATACCTACAACATCTGGGAAGTATGGATTCTTGCTTGGATCTCACACTTTAGAGGCCTAACATCATAAATACACACAAAATGCATTTGTTAAAGAATATGTAGACAGCACTGTCACTGGGTAGTCAGTGCTCAGTATGATGTGTACCCTCAAATGTCCACCCTCATAATTGAGGCCCCAAGGAAACACACCTCCATACTTTTGTCCTATATCCTTAAAACAAAACTATCTGAATGCAGTGGTTTGTATTGTGGTACTTTCACTTTTATTTTTTGGTGCCAATGTCAAATATGGTTTGATATAAGACATTGCATTTTCACTTACAATACAAGGCTTAGAAAGTGCAAGGTTATTTCCTTTCTCTGTGCATGTGTCCCATATCCAAGTGTCAAGAATGCCCAGTTACTCACTACAACAGCTCAGCCTTAAACCTGACATGGAATTGGCTACAAATCTGGGTCTTTCAATGATTGTCTAGAACAAAAACTAAATGTATGTTTAGGTTGCCTTGATCAACTTCTTCATTGGTGGACCCAGCAGAGGCACCACCAGATGGAAGGGATCCCTCCCTCGGGGAGTCCCCAGCCTTTCCTCCGGCTTACCTCCTATGCTCTAGTTCATTGTGGGAATGACAGGGTTTCAGACTTTACTCAGCTCTTTCTGATGATGTTTAAATTCTTCCTTCTCTGCAATCTGATTCTTATCAAACCAGTTAGTGATTTCATTACATTTGTCCAGAATCTCCTGTTTATCCTCATGACTGAGCTTAACTCAAAGTTTTCTGATCTTCAGCAGTTACTTTCTTCAAAGAATTTAAGTAAATTTTTGGAAGATGTCTTGTCCAAATGTTTTTCATCTTCAGCTTTGTACTTCTTACCTTCTTGGACCATGTTCCCTGTATTCTTTGCTCAAGTGGTTCTTATGGATAGTGATGGTAATCTTGTTCTCTTTTCCTGTACTCTTATACACAGAAAAAACATTAAAGATGCCATTGGCATCAATATCAAAGGTGACTTTAATCTGAGGAACATCACAGAGTGCAGGAGGTGAGTCTGTGAGCTCAAACTTGTCAAGTGCAGAGTTACAAACTTGTAATCCTTGATTATGGTGCATTTGTCTTCGTAAACGTGAATGAGCACACCTGCCTGGTGGTCAGAGTAGGTAGTGAAGGTTTGCGTCTGCTGGTAGTGAAGGTAGGGTTGGTAGTGTTGTGCTTGATGAGGACAGTCATGGCTCTGCCAGCAGTTCCAATGCTAAGAGAAAAAGGAGTAACAGCCAAGAGCAGCAAATCTCCAAAGTTTTCAGATTTGTCTCCAGATAGGACAGCTGCACAGTATGCAACAGGCTCGTCGGGGTTAATACTGCCATTCATCTCCTTTACATTGAGGAAGTCCTGTAGAGGATTCTGAAGCATGAGATTAGGAGTAGAACTACCCACCAGGACAATAACATGGATCTGGGACTTGTCTAGCTTGGAATCCTGAAGGGCTTTCTGTACAGTGTCTGGTGTGCCACAGAATAATGAACATTCAGTTCTTCAGATTGAGTATGGGTAATGGGGGTATAGAAGTAGATTCCTTCATACAGTGAGTCAATCTCAGTACTGGCCTGGGTGTTGGAAGAGAGAGTACACTTAGCACATTCACAAGCAGTACGGAGGCAAATGGACAGCCCTCTTGTTCTCACTGATGTCTTCACCATGCTTGCACTTGAACTCTGCAATAAAATGTTTGACCATTTGGTTGTCAAGGACTTTACCACCTAAGTAGCTGTCTCCAGCTATACATTTAACCTCAAAGATCCCATCTTTAATAGTGAGGTTTGATGCATCAAAAGAGCAACCTCCTAAGGCAAAGATCAGCTCCTATTTTCCAGCTCTAACCTTGTTGTGTAAGCTATAAGCAACAGCAACAGCAGTTGGATCCTTGATAATTCCACATTCATTGACACCAGCAATGATTCCAGTGATGTAGAAAGTCACTGGAGTAAAGTGATACTGTGACAACAGCATTGGTCACAGACTTCCCAAGGTAGGCTTCTGTGATTTTCTTCATCTTTGTCAAAACCATAGATAATAGCTTTTCCAGATAGGAACTTTCTGTCTCTTTCTTGTATTCGACTTGGACCTGCCCTCATCATTCATCATCATGCAGGGCCAGTGCTTTATTATATCAGACTGGTAGTTCACGGGCAATGCCAAAGGGAGATAGAATTGAGGGTGGGAAGTGGGGTTGGGTGGGGTGAGAGAAAATGGAGACAACTGTACTTTAATAACAATAATAAAAAACAAAGGTTGTTAATAACTGATGTGATTTATTTAACAGATATAGGCTTATACAGATTGTCTGTTTCTTCTCATGTGAGTTTTGGGAGATTGTATCATTTAAGGAATTAACCCATTTTTGTCTGGGTTATCAAATGTGTGGGCAAAGACTTGTTCATTGTCTGTGTTCATTAACCTTTTAATACCCATGGGATCTGTAGTGATGTCTCCTGTTTCATTTCAGATACTTGTAATTTATGTTCTCCCTCTTTTGTTCTTAGTGAAACTGGCAGAGGCTTACCAATTTTATCAATCTTTCCAAAGAACCTGCTTTAGAAATGTCCTTGTATTTCTCCACTGATTTTCTGTTTTCAATTTCATGGAATTCTGCTCTAATATTTTAAAGATATTTTTATTGAATGTATTGTGGTTACATTGGTTAATTAAATAGGTTTCAGGTATGTAATTCTATAATGCATTTTCTATATATTGTGTATTCATCATCCACAGTTTAGTTTAGTCTTCTTTTGCCACCATTTATCTCCCCTTTTCCCTCTTCTACCTGCTACCACACCCCTTCTCTCTGGTAATCATCATATGGATGTCAGTGTCTACGACTTGGGTATTCTTTGCTTAATCCCCTCAGCTATTTCATCCAGTCCTCAGTTCCCCACCTCAACTGCTGTCAGTCTATTCTCTGTATCTATGAGTCTGTTTCTATTTTTGTTTGATTATTTTGTTCGTTAGATTCCACATGTAAGTGAAATCATATGATATTTCTCTTTCTCTGGCTTATTTCACTTAATGTAATACCCTCGAGGTCCATCTAAGCTGTCACAGAAGGTAAGTATTCCTTCTTTATTATGACTGCATAATATTCCATTGTGTAAATGTACCACAATTTTATTATACACTCATCTACTGATAGGAACTTGGGATGGTTACAAGTGTTTACTATTGTTAATAGCACTGCAGTGAACACAGATAGGGGTTCATATATTCTTTCAAGTCAGTGTTTTGGGTTTCATTGGACTTATCTGATTTTTATTATTTTCTTTCTTCTATTTACTTTTTTCTATTTAATTTCATCTTCTTTTTCTGGTTTCTTAGGTGGAAGGTTAGATTGATTTTAGATCTTTCTTGTTTTCTAATCAATGCATTCAATGCTATAAATTTCCTTCTATGCAGTGCTTTTGCTGTATACTACAAATTTTGATAGACTTTTAATTTTCAGTTCAAAATATTCTTTCCATTCTATTGAGATTTCTTCTTTGGTCCATATGTTATTTAAAAATGCATTGTTTAATCTCCAAGTATTTTGGGATTTTCCAACTATCTCACTGTTACTGATTTTTAGTTTAATTTCATTAGGTTTAAGAGCAGACATTATATGATTTTTATTCTATTAAATTTGTTAGGGTGTATTTTATGCCCCATAATGTGGTTTATGTTGGTGAATACTATATGTAAGCTTGAGAAAAATATCCATTCTGCTGTAACTGAATGAAGTAGTCTATACAGTTCATTATAGGCAATTGATCGATGGTGTTGTTGAGTTCAACTATGTATTACTGCTAGATGTGTCTGTTACTGATAGAGAGATGTTGAACTCTCAAAGTATAATAATGGATTTATTCATTTCTTTTTGTTACTATTAATTTTGACTCATGTATTTTGATGCATAGATGTTGAGGACTGTTATGCTTTCTTAGAAAATTGACCCCTTCATTATTACACACTGCCTCAGTTTACCCCCCATGATGTTCCTCTCAGTATGCTCTGTGGGAAATTAATACGGCTACTTCCACTTTCTTTTGATTAGTGTTAGCATAGTAAGGTATTTTTTTCTTCTGGTTTCTTTTAGGAATTTATATTTATAATTTTCTGTAATTTCAAAATAAAAGATCTAAGTGTAATATCTTTGTTGTTGTTGTTTTGGCATTTATCCTGCTTGGTGTTCTCTGATCTTCATCCTAGATCTGTGATTTGAAGTTGAAATTAATTTGGGGCAACTTCTCAAACATTGTTTCAAATATTTGTTCTCTTTCATTCTCCCTTCCTTCTCCTTCTGGTATTTCCCATTATGCATATGTTTATGCCTTTTAGAATTGTACACAGGCATTGAGGATAACTTATTTCTTTTCCTCAAAAAGATTACACACTGGTAGGAAAAAAAGCCCATTAAATTTTAGCTACTTAAACAAACAGAAGAATTAAGGACTGTTCTGAATTCCATAGAAACATGCTTCCTCCTGTACTTGGATTTTGATCACCTCCCTTTCCTGGTCATTCTCTGTTAGATAAGCTGTAATAAACTCATATTCTCTTTCACTTGTAGTCTGCCTGTTGTCAAATCTATGTAGATCCACAAAGTCCTCTTCTCTTTCATCTTTAGGGCTCAATATATTTTGAACAGGTTATAATTGTTTGTGTTGGGATAACTCACGAGAAGAAGAGTGCATTTGAATGGCTGATGGCATGTGTAAAAGCTGGACTGGTGTAACATGTATTTCTTAATGAGTATTTACCCTACTGCCAAGTAACGAGGTGTAATCACCCACACAATCCACACAGAATGGCATGGTCAATTTGCACTCTGGCAATCCTTAATGGAAGGTGGATGGAACTGTGTTTGCTCTGCTGCAGGTGTGGACCCTAATTACTACCAGGGCTCGCAGTGGGCAGAGTCCATCCCAGAAGTGGTCACAGGCTGCAGTTTCATTACGAACCCAGAATTTTCTGGTGTGGAGAGCCCATACATGGTTTATTTTGTTTGAGCTTGACTCATTAGTGGTAGATGGACAAAGAATAAAACAATACTAATTAGGGGAATGCCATAGTTATGATTAAAAATAAATACATAGAGAGATTTCTATTTTCCAACTTCAGGATATTTTCAAGGTGGCTTTGAATTGCCTAATGCAGAATCCTAAAAAATTTAATTGATGGCTTAGAATTTAATATAAAATGGTTTCACAAAGAAAGCATAAAACTTCTTAGGGAGCTTTGCCTTTTCTTTGCAACTGAAAATCTGTGTTTGGATTCCAGGGACCTTGACCAATGAGGGTGTAAGTGGACCTTTATTTATTTCACATCACCTTTCAGATTTCCCTTTAAATTCTGAGATAGTGACTCTGTCATTTTTGGTAAAATGACACTTCAGATGAAAACCCAAAAAGGCCTTGACTAGGATTTTGATATCTGTAACATACCTAGGAGCAGATTTTATATAAAGGTCTGAAAACAATCAGAATGCAGAACAAGTTAAGATTTCTTAGCTCACAGCAGCTTAGCAGAGAAAAGGTAAGATGACCATATGGTTACATTTTACCTGTGGAAGGGCAGTGGCTTTTGTTTTTTGCACATGGGACTTACTGAAAATTACAGTATCTCAGCATACATGAGGAGCAGTTCTGTCTTTCCAGGCTAAGAAGTTCTATAGCTCAGAAGGTGAAGCTGAAGAGAGCCCTTGTGCATATTCTGAAATCTCAAACCTAAAAGAGAGGCTACTGAGCCCGATGTCAGAGCACAGCACTCAACTCAAATATGTCTGCGCTGTAGCGTGAGGAGAAAGAGCTGCCTCTCCTCCCTGAAAGACAGCAGAAAAGAATAGCTTTGGGAAAGAATAGCTTTGGTCCTTCCAATGTTCGAAGAATGAAAGAAGACCGGTTTTAAAATACTTTTAAAAATAATTTATTTTTTAAATTTTTATTTTCATTTCATTCTTGTTCAAGTACAGTTTTCTGTCTTATATTCCCAGCCCTGCCCCCCCCCCAGTGCTCCCCACCTCCCTCCCATTTCCACCCCCCACCTTAGTTATTGTCCATGTGTCCTTTATACTTGTTCATGTGAGTCCTTCTCCCCTATGATTCTCTCCTCTCTCCCCTCTGGACCCTGTCAGCCTGTTCTGTATATGAGTTAAAAATCCACTTTTTGTGACACATTGCAGAGTCCCCTGATATTTCTCTCAAAGTCAGGTTGTTCCTTTGCACCCTCTAAGAGCCCAAGACTCACTTTGGGACAATGATGGTGAATAAACAGTGCACTCTCTCAAGCCTGTGTTCTGAGTCTGTCCATCTCATTGCCTGTTGCAAGGAAGTTTCCAGGACATACTAAACTTTATAAGAACGTCAATTCAATAAAAATGAAGATTTTCCTTTTAGGTCACCATTTCTTCTGGCAGACTGAGTCCAAAGTGCACTTTATTTCCCTTTAATTTAACAGCTCCAGCAGCTTTTCCAGTTAAATCGACTGTTCATTATTGGGCCCCATTTCTGAAGGGGCTGTGCAGTGCAGTTTAATGAATCCTTGGCACAAAGCGCCCTTTCAGGACTGGGAAAGAATAGGGGCTGTTCAGGCCCTGTAGGGCTGTATGTCAAAGCCAGCCCATAATGCCTGTCAGCCAAGGGCAGAAATTCCCACTGATACAAGAATGTGCAAGAAATCAAGTTTCACCACCGAGAAACAGATTAAGACATGATCAGGAAATGAGACTGTGGGTTAAGAACAGTGACACCTGTTTGAACAGAGCGATTTTCCCATCCCCTGACCCCTGTGTGGCTGGTAGAAGCAGCAGCACAGCCAAGGCGTCCAGGCCTCCCAGGGGCCTCTGGGAGGGGAAGGAAAGACCAAAAGACCATTCTGGAGGGACACCTTTGGGCTAGGTGTTGTGCTAAGTGCTTTCACATTTCTCTTTCTACTTCAATCCTCATAACAAGGATATAATTGATAATATATGGATTATTCACATAACAGGGAAGGAAACTGACACTCATGCCCTTTTATTTTAGGTTCAAGGTTACACTGCTAATTGGCCATGAAATGGCAATGATGGGAGAGAACATATGCCTGTCTGGCTCCTGATGCCTGACTTTGCTAGTGTCCTGAAAGGAGGCTAATTGATAGATTTTGTCTTTTGGAAACATGTAAGCACTAGTCACTAGGAATACTTAAAATTTTTTAATTGCATGAAGTATAAATTGAATGCCTATTATGTACTAGGCGTATGTGATACACAGGCAGCTGAGACATGGCATGAATGTGTGAGGAGTGTAGCTATGGGCCTGCCTTTAGTGCAAGACAAGCCTTCTGTGAGTCCCAGCTCTGACAGTATGTAACCTTCATATCTTTCAGACCTTGGGAAAGCCTCTCTCACTAAGTCTTGGCTGTGCTGCTCTTTTCCCAGCCTCTACCCTAGTCTCATAGTGATCAGGTGTTGTGGACCGCTCTGCCTGGTTTCAGGAATTGTAACTAACCGCTGTGGCTAAGGATGAGCGAGTGACCTCCAGAATGCGAGCCACAGGAGACAAAGCTTGTCTCTGGTAGCAAATGCTGCCTCAGTTTCCTACCTTTCCCCAAAGATTGGTCGAAAGTCAGAGACAGGTAAGTCTCCTCACAGTGAGAAGCAACTTAAACCAGACTCAACCACCTGGGAAGCCATCATGGAAGGACTCAGGGAGGCTGTGACAAAGAGGAAGCAACAGACCCTTGCCTCCAGCTATAGGGGGCATAGCCTGAGTTCCCCTGTCCTCTGGGAGAAGTGCTTCCTGGCTCTAATCCCCTTAAGCCTGAATACCTGATAGGGAGGAGTGCAGCTCATTGTCTTGCCAGAGTGGATGGGGGTGGGGGCGGGGGGAATCTAGCATCACAAAGAATTCCTAAAAGACCTGTGAAATCTGCTCTGCTAAGAGTGCTTTCATTCATATGTTAAGGATTTGAGCAGGAAACCCTAAAACTCTGTTTCTGACAGACTCTGACTCATAGTAAGCCCTCAGATTTCTTTGAAATATTATCTACTGTTTGATCCTTACCACCCTGTATTCCTATGTATTACCACTCAATAAAAGCCCCTGGAGGAAGGGGCTCAAGGCCCTTCCCTTTTGAGGGATCGGCCACCTCTCCTCCCCAAGCAGATCATGTCTTGGTAGTGTTTACTTTCATCCATGGTGGACGGGGGGACTTGTGACAAAAGTCGCCCCCACAATCATGGATGTAGAGCTGGTAACTCTGGTATTGCTGAGTACTCTGGAGGGTAACATGGTCCAGAGCACAGGAGGCAAACACAAGGCCTGTGGCCTGAATCCATCCCTCCACCTCGTTTTATCCGGCCAGGCACCCTGTTTCTACCTGGTGGCAGTGCAGAGCTCCTTGCCCCTAGTTAAGGGGTAGTCACATTTATACAGTCCTAAAATTACATTCAGCTCTTTGAAGGCATCCATGAGGCTACGCAGCTCCCAGTGAAAATGGTTTTGACACCCTTGTTCCAGAGGATTTTTTCAGGAAGGAATAATAGATGCCTTCATGTTACATCGAAACTGTAAGATCCCTGAGTCCTCAAGATGGCTGTGTGGATTGATTTTCTTCCAGTATCACGGAACAGATCAAGCCTGATGAGTATAATATTTAAAAAGGGTAAGAAATTGACTTCAGATAAATGTCAAATGATCCATATGTAAGAGATTCTAATTCTAAATGAATTAGCAAGGAATCACTAAGATGATGATTGTTTCAACAAACATTTAATAAGCTGATTGTATTAGCTTATTAAGCATTGAAAAGGTAAGTTTACTGGATTACATTAAAAATTAGGCTATAAATATTTGTTGTTATCGGTTTCATAAACAGAACTTATTTTCATATATACTGGACAAAACTCTACCAGATCATAAGCAACTTTATTAAATCTGGCACCTTTAATCAATAGTGGTTGGTAAGAGAAATTAAATACATTTCTCTGGAAAGTCTCTCTCTCTCTCTTTTTTTTTCTTCCTGTATAATAGTGAAAAAATGTGGGACCACCCTTCTGCTTTATTTCCTAGTTTTGTATGATTGTTCTGGTAAGTCCTGTATTTTGTAAACAAGTAAATTTAGACTCATTTATAGAAAGTAAATGATTTGCCCACATCTTAGTGGGTTGTTGGCAAAGACAGAAGCAAAACCCCACTCTTCTGTCTCCCTAAATATATTCCATTTTATTGCTGTGGAACCAAATAACAGTTCTGTTTCTTCCACTAGAGACCAGAGAAGGAGGCAATTTGTACTTTCCTGATTGCACAAATTGAATAAACAGGTATTTCCCTGGGCAGCTTTTATATGAAAATCAGTTAAATGTGAGTTATATGAAAAACAGAAAATGTGCTGATTACCCATTGTATTAGGTTTACTTAAAAAAACTCTTTTTTCAGTAACAATTGACATACAATATTACATTTGTTTCCGGTATATAACATAGTGATTAGATATATAACTTACAGAATAATCACCCCTATATGCTTAGAACCCATCTGATACCATACCATATTTATGATACCATCTGATACCATATTTATTAAAATATTAGTGATTATGGTATATTCCCTATGCTATACTTTATATCCCTGTGATTGTTTTTAGAACTGGCAATTTATAATATTTTAAAGATTTTATTTATTCTTAGAGAGAGGGGAAAGGATGGGGAAAGAGGGGAAGAGAAACATCAATGTGTGAGAGAAACATGGACTGGTTGCCTCTTGCATGCACCCAGACTAGGGACCAGGCCCACAATACAGGCACACACCTTGACCAGTAATCAAAGTGGCGAACTTTGGGTTTTCAGGACAATGCCCAACCAACTGATGTACACCCCTTAGGGTGGCAATTTATACTTCTTAATCCCTTCATCTTTTTCCCCCTTCATCTTTTTCATGCATCTCCCTCAGCTGCCCCTTATCTGGCAACCATCAATCTGTTTTCTTTGTTAATGAGTTTGTTTCTATGTTCTTTTTTCTAGTTATTCATTTTGTTTATTAGATTCCAATATAAATAAAATTGTATGGTATTTGTCTTTCTCTGTCTCATTTGTTTCACTTAGCATCATGTCCTCTATGTCCATTCATGTTCTCACAAATGGAAAGATTTCATTTTTTGTTTTTTGAAAAAGATTTCATTTTCATTTTTTGAAAAAGATTTTCATTTTTTGTAAAGTAATATTTCAATTTATATATGTAGCACATGTTCTTTATTCACTCCTCTATCTATGGACACTTAGGTTGCTTCCATATCTTAGCTATCGTAAAAACAGTGCAATAAACATAGTGGTACCTACATCTTTTCAAATTAGTGTTTCTGATTTTTTCAGATAAATACCCAGGAATTTAATTCCTGGATCATATCATAGTTTCATTTTTAATTCTTGAGAAACTTTTATACTGTTTTCCATAGAAGGTGCATTAATTTACAATCCCACCAAACATATATGAGGGTTCCCTTTTATCCACATCCATGCCGTCACCTATTGTTAGTTTATTTGTTGATGATAGCCACCAGGAGAAATGTGAGGTGACATCTAATTGTGGTTTTTAATTTGCATTTCCCTGGTGATTAGTGATGTTGAGCACCTTTTGATGCTTCTGTTGGCCATCTGTACATCCAGTGGTTTACTTCTTACTAACAGTACGTGGTTAATTTGGTTCCTTAGATAGGGATCCCTGGAAACAGACCTCAAGATGACAGTTGTGTGCAAAGGGATGATTGAGAAGGACTCTTGGGAGACACATCATCTGTAGGAAAGTGAGGAAGTCAAGGTTGGTTAGAAGGAGAAGTTGACCAGCCATCAGCCTCTGCTGACCTTATCAGAAGCACTGAATTTGGAATGGCCTTTCAGACTTGACCCACATTGAAGCAAGGTGGATCTAGGCTTTGTATCCCTGCATCACAGACAGTTATGGTGTGCTTGGGAGAGGATATGACCTTGAACAAGTCAGTTTCCTTCAGCTGTGGGCAGTACTTAGTGAGGGGTCAAGCTGTCAACCATCAGCAGACAGTAGATTCAGCCACCAAGGAATGGCTTCTTCAGCCTCAGAAGGGAGCTGGGCATAGCACTACAATATCCACTATGTCTTGTTTTTTATTACAAAGTTAACTGTAATGAAAGATTTCAACCGAAAGGCCAACACTGATGGATTGGTCATGTCAGGAGCGCTATGCTGAAAGGGTTCTAGACTCGTCTGGGCTCAGCAGAGGAGAGTGGGGATGGGTCAGCGATTTCTGTAGGAGGGTGGGGTTGCTGCCACATTCCTTCTTGGCTTTAATGGTGGTGGAGGGTGACTACATCACACAGTGTGCCTTGGGCCATCCTGGTTTATGCCTATGTTTCAGGGTAATTGTTAATAAGTAATGTTACTTTTATCTATAAAATATCCTCCCACAAAAGATCAATTTTATGGTTATCCTGACAAAGAAATTCTTCTCAATCTTACTAGTCCTGCCTCTCTTTTCTGAAAAGCGCTGTTTTCTTTTGGGGACCAGTTTGGGACAAATGGCCTGGTATCTTTGTTGCATTTAGGATTTCAAAGAAGATACTGCTTGGCAGAGAAAATTTTCTTTACCAAGTTCTGTTCCTAGTTAGCAACACAACATTCTCTTGAGGCATAAAGATGAAACATCCTTGGCAACCTTTTTGGAGTAGGCAAGAAGGAGGTAGATTGTGAAGGTGTGAAGCAAATTTCAGGGAGAATAAAACAGATTATAACCATAAAAAATTATTTTGCCACAGGTTAAAGCAGGACTTTGCAGATATAGACACTGACTGGCCTAACTAAAAGCATGTTGACCCTGAAATTAAATTTAATTTTGAATGGGAATTTAGATATCATTTCTCCATTCTATAGATGACAGACAGGCCAAGATTACAGTCTAGGTTCTTGTAGAGCAGGGATCAGAGTCCTGGTTCCTTACACCTATGAGTGTAGTTTACCTTCCACTGAACCAAGAAGAAATTAGCAAAGTCTTGAGCAGTGAAAATAACATGAGAGCAACAACTTGGCCTTCAATAAAAAAGATTGCTCTCAGATCTGGGATGCCTTGGTAGTAGGACTGGCAAAAAAAATGCTATATGCAAGGGCATGGGCATTATTTTGCCTGTGTAAATGGAACATGGCATCAGGGTGGGGGCCAGAGTCTTTTCTGGTGCCAGGAAAGGGACAAATGCTAAAAACTGCCACCAAGGATAAGGCAGTGTGCCGTATGCAATAGAACACAAAGATAAATCAGCTTCTCTGACCAGAAGTCTTTCATTGTTCTGCTCATTTTCATGAGGCCAAGTCTAAGTTCTTTTGAACAGGACTTGAGGCACCCATTCCAATCTTACCTCCTTCCACTTCCTGCCTCACACTCTGCATATCAGCCACATGGTACTATTCAAATTACCCTGACACTCTTCTGTAGCTTTATACCTCCATGTCCTGGCTTATAAGGACTCTCTAGAATTCCCTCCCCAACATCTCCGTTTTTTTAACCTATCAGAAACTCTACTTCTCCTCTATGGTTCAACTTAATGACATTTCATTACTTGCTGTACCTCTATTAAAACACTGGCCTGAGGACAGGAAGCATGTCTATGCCATTTCTCCATGCCTAGAGCATGGTGTACACATGGTGTAGGAGGGCTCAGTAAATGTCTGCTGAATGAGTAAATAAATAACGTGACTATTGGACTCAAATAGATCATTAGGAATACGTCTATGTTTTTAGGACCAGGAATGTTTGGTAAAATTCACTTGTAAAGCCATCGATCCAGGGCTTTTGTTTGTTGGGAATTTTTTGATTATTGCTTCAATTTCATTAGGAGTAATCTGTCTGGTCAGATTCTCTGGTTCTTCCTGATTTAGTTTTGAAAGATTGTGTGTTTCTATGCATTTATCCATAGAAACATCAAGGTTGTCCAATTTTTTGGCATATAGTTGTTCATAAAATTTTTTACAATCTTTTGTATTTTTTGGTGCCAGTTGTTATTTCTCCTCTTTAATTTCTGATTTTATTTATTTGCATCCTCTCTCTTTTTCCTTGATGAGTCTGGTTAAAAGTTTGTTGACCTTGTTTATCTTTTCAAAGAACCAGCTCTTGAATCCATTGATCTTTTGTATCATTTTTTAGAATCTATTTTATTTGTTTTTGCTCTGA
This sequence comes from Sturnira hondurensis, assembly GCF_014824575.4. NCBI lineage: Eukaryota > Metazoa > Chordata > Mammalia > Chiroptera > Phyllostomidae > Sturnira > Sturnira hondurensis. The sequence goes on from NW_028086738.1 coordinate 20,143, forward strand.
TTTTTATTAGTTCCTTCTACTCAGTTTGTGTTTGTTTATTGTTCTTTTACAAGTTCCTTTAAGTGCAAAGTTAAATTGTTTATTTGAGCTTTTTCCTGTTTCTCGAGCTAGGCCTGTAATGCTATGAATTTCCCTGCTAGGATTGCTTTCCAAGTATCCCACAGATTTTGGATTGTTGTATACTTATCTTCATTTGTTTCAAGGTATCTTTTGATTTCTTCACTGATCTTGTTGTTGACCCATTCATTGTTTAATAACAAGTTATTTAGTTTCCATGTCTGTGTGTTTTTCAGTGTTCTTTTGATTGATTTCTAGTTTCATAGCGTTGTAGTCAGAGAAGGTGCTTGAGATGATTTCAATCTTCTTAAATTTATTGAGACTTATTTTAAGTCCTAACTTGTGGTCTAACCTAGAAAACGTTCCATGTGCACTTGAAAAGTGTGTATATTCTGCTGCTTTGTGATGAAATGCCTGAAGGTATCAATTGAGTTCATTTGATCTATTGTGTCCTTTAAGGCCACTATCTTCTTGTTGATTATCTGCCTGGAAGATCTGCTCATTAAAGTCAAGGGGTGTTAAAATCCCCAACTATGACTGTAATTCTGTCAATCTCTCTGTTTAAGTCCATCAATATTTGCTTTACATATTTAGGTGCTTCTATTTCGGTGCATAAATGTTTCCTAGGATTATATCCTCTTGTTGGATCATTCCCTTTATTGTTATGTAGTGCCCTTCTTTGTCTCTTACCGTAGCCTTGGTTTTAAAATCTATTTTTTCAGATATGAGTACTGCTACCTCAGTTTTTTTCCTTTCTATTTGCATGAAATATCTTTTTTCCATTTCGTTATTTTTAGTTTGTGTGTATCTTTCAATCTGAGACGGGTCTCTTGGAGGCAGCATATAAATGGGTCTTGTTTTCTTATCCATTCAGCTACCCTATATTTTTAAGCCATTACATTTAAGGTGATTACAGATAGATACACATTTAGTGTCCTTTTACTGTTAGACTGTTTTCCTCTCTTTTTCTTAATGAAAGAAGCCCTTTAACATTTGCTGCAGTACAGATTTGGTGTTAACAAACTCCTTCAATTTGGTCTGGGAAGCTCCTTATTTCTCCTTCAATTTTCAATGCCAGTCTTGCTGGGTAAGGTAGCCTTGGTTGTAGGTCCTTACTTTTCATCACCTTGAATATTTCATGCCATTCCCTTCTTGCCTAAAATGTGTCAGTTGAGAAATCAGATGATAGTCTAATTGGTGCTCCTTTGTAGGTAACTACCTGCTTTTCTCTTGTGGCTTTTAAGATTCTCTCCTTGTCTTTAAGCCTTGTCATTTTAATTATGATGTGTCTCGGTGTAGGCCTCTTTGGGTTCAACATGTCTGGGATTCTCTGAGCTTCCTAGGTTTGTGTGTCTTTTTTCTTCATCAGGTTAGGGAAGTTTTTGCTTGTATTTCTTCAAATAAGTTCTCAATCCTTTGCTTGGTTTCTTCTCCTTCTAGTATTCCTGTCAGGAGGATGTTGTTATGATTCATGTTCAAATGTTTCTTAAGCTCTCTTCATTTTTAAAAATTTTTTGCTGCTCTGCCTGGACATTTTTTTCTACCTTGTTTTTCAAATCATTGATTCGATCCTCTGCTTCATCTAACCTACTGTTTATTTCTTCCAGTGTATTATTTATTTCAGATATTGCATGCTTTAGTTCTGACTGGTCCTTTTTTATAGTTTCTAGGTCATTTTTTGTGCTGTTGAGTATCCATGTAATTATTACTCTAAACACTCTCGCTGATAAATTATTTTTCTCTGTTTCATCTAGTTCTTCTGGATAACTCTCTTGTTCATCCATTCAGGTCTGTTCCTTTGTCTTCCCATTTTGGCTGCTTCCTTGTATTTTTTGTATAAATTAGATAGATCTGCAAAGACTCTGGTGTAGACCTTTGTCAGAAACTGCTTTTGACTTGCCCTGGTCAACCTTTTTGGAGCTATCAGTGATCTACAGCATGTGGCTCCCTCTGCTGGGCCTGGTTGTGTGCAGAAAGATGCAGGCTGTGCACCAAGGTCAGCTTTTATTAGCAGTGGGCTCAAGCGAGAGTCCGCTGAAAGGTCAGAGTTCCGCCTTTGCTAAGCTAGTCAGTGATATAGCTTCAAGCTGTAATCAGCAGCTCAGCTAAGAACCATGGGGCACTGCAGAGTAATTTCTACAGGTGGTGCTATTTTGTCTCCTGAGACTGTTTTTACTTGGAGAGGATTGCTCTGCCTGAGAAAGATGGCTTCTGCAGTATGGGGGATGACTCAGCACAGGGATCCTGGCAGCTGTTTCTTCAGTTCTGTCCTCAGAGCCACCAACTCCAAACTCTTCTCAAGTGTCTTTTGTCCACTCTGCCCTCTCTCTGCCTGAGCTTGGGGTAAGTGGCTACAAATGAAATTATGTGCGTTGGCTGTTTAAGAGGCTCTCTGTGTCTCCAGCCATCTGTCCCTGGCAGATAGAAACCCTACTGCTTTTCACAGCTGGAAGTTATCTGGGTTCCTTTCTGGCTCTGGTGCTGTAGGCTTGGGAGCCAAGCTTGAGGTTTAGACCCCACATTTCTCAGAGGGAACTTCCTGGGCACTGAAACATCTCTCTGGAACCAGAGCTGCCACCATTGGAGCCCAGGCAGCCCTCTTGTGCCTTGTCTGCACTCCCGACCAGGCTCATTGTGGTGAAGTGGTGTCTCCTGTCTGTCCGTGGTTATAAGGCTTCTCTCCAGCTAGTGTTCAGTTGGTTATTCAGAATGATTTTTCTACAATTTAGTTGTAGTTCCAGATTGGTCCTGGAGGAGGTTAGTGTAGCTTCCTCTTACTTCTCTGCCCTCTTGGAGCTACAGTTTCCATAAACTTTGAGTGCTTAAGGGAATGTTCTTACCTGTTTGAAAAAGAAGAGAAAGAACCATTTGGCATTTTTTAAAAAGTTCTTTAGAGCCTGGCTTCACCTTTCCTGGAGATCTTTCTTTACTATTTCGCTACAAAGTGCTTTGTTCCTGTTTTTAAAATCCTGATTCCAAGGTGGATAAAATTTCCATCTGTTCCTGCCAGCACAGATGAGACAGGAAACAATGACTACTTATGAGTCAGTATGTTCTTTTTAACTTTTATAATTAAGACCATCCTTCTGAACCTATTCTTAGAGTTATCAATATGTAGATAAACCAATATCTAACACTTCTGAATTTATATACATTTAGATTTTTAATGTTCTGAAGACATTTAAACTAGGCTCTTCTGACTTTTGAAAGAAGCGGTCACACATGGTGCTTTAATAGCTCACCTACAGCCTATTTTTATAGTCTGAAGTGCTTATAGGCTCCCACAGTTATGACTCCTAAAAACATTTTAGAGAATTCAAATGATTTCATTAAAATAAAATGTCAACAGAATGCAAAAAAAAAAAAAAAAGAGCTGGTCTCCATTACCGTCACTCCAAATAGAAAGCTCTGTCCAACAAAGCAAGTTTCAACTGCTTTAGTTAACAGGTTCTGAGTTGCATCACTATCCAGTGTTCCTGGGATTTCATTAGGATCCTGGATGTACCTGAAGAGATAAACTTTGAAATTTTAACTTGCCATAAAGTCAGAAGATATGAACAATTAGTTTGAAAATGCAGCACGAACCTTCTGAGTTACATATTTAGGCATTTCTTCCCTCTAGTTTCCCAAAGCTAGAGAGACAATTACAACTGATCAAGTATAAATTGAGTAGATGCCTGCCTGGCCATCGGGCCCAGCAACTTTTCCAAAAGCAGCAGTGGAAGCAGTGGTGGGATCTCTAGCCCTTCTGCTCTTCCCTGGCAATTGTGGCCCTGCTCCCTCTGCTGTCCTTTGATCAAATGAGTTTGCTCTGCACAGGAAGCAGACAGACATTTCTTCTGTCAAGGACAGTGGGAGGAGGAGAGAAGGCTGAGGGGGAGAAAGAGCTGCAGGTGCCTAGACATATCCTTGCATTCTCAAGACATGACCATGGCAGGGCAAACCATGCAGGTGAAGTGGGCATGCAAATGAGAGAAGGGACCAAATTTCAACTTCTGATGTGCAAATGTTCCCACAACTGGCTTCTGCCTCAAGGGACTTTAGCCACTTGAGTGTTAACCGCAATTTGGATAGTCCTTCAGTTTGAAACATTTTTACTTTCTTATTCTATGTTCTCTAACTTGGATTAGAATTTTGTAATTTAATATTCTAATTACAGCTTAGTTGGCCTGAAGAAAAGGAACCTACTTTAACATGATCACAATACACATACAGGAAATAAACATCTATTTTTTAGTTTTTTTTATCTTTTGAGGGAACTGATGATCTGTAGTTGAGTGGTCATCCTTTTACTAAATACATATTGCCTTAAAACACATATCTTCAAATGCTATTAATATACGAAAGCAGTAGCTAGGAAAAATGCTTTATGATCTTACCAGTGCAAATCAATGGCTGTAAGACTAAAAAATGTATCTAAGCAGTTTCCAAAATAGTAATGGCAAGTTCTACTGTAAATGACAGTTACAGATATAAACTATGTTTTAGACACCAGCAGAACCACATTTTGGACAATTAGACCTGGAAAAGTAGAAGGAAAAATATATAGAAATGTTCACTGAACTTTTTCTCATGTGATGAAACACAAATTTGAAAAGTAAAAATTCAAAATACTATTTTGTGTGCAAATGTTCCTGTACAACTTACATTCTTGTTAAATGGTATGAGATCAATCTCTTTTGAATTTCTTGATTCACAGCAGCTACCTTCACTGACTTTAATAAGTAGTGCCAACTGACAGAAAAGGGAAGGAAAACTGTGTGTGCATGGGGGGGTGTTGGTGGTGGACAGAGATGTTCTTATGTTCTTCCTCGATAGCTAAATCATAAAGTGAAGCATACTATATAGTCTGAGGTTGGAGAGATATGGAAACTTAATATAATGAAGTAAAAGCATACCAACAGAAGACCTGAAAATTATTGTCTATCTTCTATTAAAAATAATGAATAATCTTGAAACAGTTAATAAAAAATTTATACAGAGTACCCAGTTATTTTTCCCACCAGTATAAGACTAACTTTCCTTTCTCTAATTCATTGGTTTTGCTAATAATTTACCAGATTACAAAAAGTTAAATACAAAACATCTTATTTAACTTGCTTTTAAGGCAATGTGCAGGACTTCTAGCCAAGATTGAGGCTTAGGTGGAAATATTGTATCTCCTCGCACAACCAAATTTAAGGACAACAAAGCTTTAGAAACAAAACACAACCAGAACAGACAGAAAATTGAACTGTACCAAAGTCTGACAACAACGAACCATTCATCCTGACCAGTAAGAGGGGCGGAGTTGGCAGTGTGCAGAGAGGGGTTCTGGCAGGAAAAGGCGGTGGTTAGCAGTTAGTGGACCAGGTGTAGGGACGAAATGAGCAAACCCAGTGAGGCTCACAAGACAGCTGACTGACCATGGACACACATTCATGCATAGATAAACCAGGCAAAAAAAAAAGGTCAGTGAGACAGACCATGCAACCCAGGGCCCCAGCATTGGGAAATAAAGTGTAAAAACATTGACTGGAAAAGCTTTTGGGAGTTGAGGTGCTGGGAGAGGCTTTCAACCTCACAGGAGAGTTCGTTGGGGAGGCCCACAGGGTCCTAGAAAGTACACAAGCCCACCCACCCAGGAACCAGCACCAGAAGGGCACAATTTACTTGTGGGAAGCAGCAGAGGGGACTGAAATCCGAGGGAACAGAACAGGTGCCATTGCTCCCTCTCTGACCTTGCCCCCACATACAGTGTCACAATCCAGCAATGTGGGTTGATTCCCCCCACCTCCCTGGTGAACACCTAAGGCTCTGCCCCTCATACATAACAGGCATGAACAGACCAAAACATTATGGCTCAAGCAGAAGAACAGCTCAAAGCCCCAGAACCAATACATCTAAGTGACAAAGAGATAGCTAGCCTATCAGATGCACAGTTCAAAACACTGGTGATCAGGATGCTCATAGAACTGGTTGACTTTGGTTGTAAATTAGATGAAAAAATGAAGGTTACACTAAGTGAAATGAAGCAAAATGCACAGGGAATCAAGAGTGATGGAAAGGAAACTGGGACTCAAATCAAGGGAGTGGACCAGAAGGAAGAAAGAAACAACCAAACAGAAAAGAACAAAGAAACATGAATTCAAAAAAATGAAGAGAGGCTTAGGAACCTCCAGGGCATCTTTAAATGTTCCAACATCCGAATTATAGGGGTACCAGAAGGGGAAGAGGGACAGCAAGAAGTGGAAAACTTATGTGAACAGATAATAAAGGAGAATGTCCCCAACCTGGCAAAGGAAATAGACTTCCAGGAAGTTCAGGAAGCTCAGAGAGTCCCAAAGGAGGTGGACCCAAGGAGGAACACACCAAGGCACATCATAATTACATTACCAAAGATTAAAATGAAGGAGAGAATCCTAGAAGCAGCAAGAGAGAAGGGGACAGTCACCTACAAAGGAGTACCCATCAGACTGTCAGCTGATTTCTCAAAAGAGACCTTACAGGCAAGAAGGGGCTGAAAAGAAGTATTTCAAGTCATGAAAGGCAAGGACCTACATCCAAGATTGCTCTATCCAGCAAAGCTTTCATTTAGAATGGAAGGGCAGATAAAGCGCTTCTCAGATAAAGTTAAACTCAAGGAGTTCATCATCACTAAGCCCTTATTATATGAAATAAAGGGACTTATCTAAGAAAAAGAAGATAAAAAATATGAACAGTGAAGCCCAGGCTGGTGTAGCTCAGTGGATCGAGCATGGGCCTGCGAACCAGAGTATCGTGGTTCGATTCCCAGTCAGGGCACATGCCTGGGTTGTGGGCCAGTTCCCAGCAGGGGACACACGAGAGGCAACCATACATTGATGTTTCTCTCCCTCTCTCCTTCCCTTCCCCTCTAAAGAGAAATAAATAAAATCTTTAAAAAAATATGAACAATGAAAGGACAGCAAACTCAGTTATTAGCAACCACACCTAAAACAAAAGCAAACTAAGAGGACAGCTAGATCAGGAGCAGAACCATAGAAATGGAGATCACATGGAGGGTTAGCAATAGGGGAGTGGGAGGAGGAGGGGGGGAGAAGGTACAGAGAATAAGTAGCATAGATGGCAGGCAGAAAATAGACAGGGGAGGGCAAGAACAGTATGGGAAATGAAGCTAGAGAACTTGCGACACATGGACACAAACAAAGGGGGGGAATGATGGAGGAGGGGGTGTGCAGGGTGAGGGGGAATGAAGGGGGGAAATGGGACAATTGTAATGGCATAATCAATAAAATATATTTTAAAAAAAGGAAATGTGTAGTTACGAACAGTGTCTTTCTGGTTAAAAACCATGTATCAATTGTACCTCTGTTGTCATGTACTAAATGTCCTGTCTTGGGTTAGTTACTAAGTCCCTTAAACCTTGATTTCCTCATCTGCAAAATTTAGGTTGAAGAAAGATAAAAGGACACAAGGTATAAGAAAGTGAAGAAAAGGTCTATTGCTGAGCTTGCCAATTAGTATTAATCTACTCTCATAATTATAGTAAGTATTTTGATGATTGTTATCACCTCTACTGTTTTTCTCCTTTGCAGTTGTTTGCGATACTGTCTTATAACTCATAATCTCAATTCAGCAACCTGACCAATTCAAACAGCCTGTGGTAATGGTTAATTTTAGGACTTTGTTTTTCTTTTTGTGGCTAATGGCCAGCTCAGTAATTTTCAATTTTTTTATCTCATGGCGCACATAAACTAATTACTAAAATTCTGTGACACTCCAAAAATTGTATATTTTTTCCAATCTGACAAAAACATAGATGTAATTTTGATTCATTCACACCAGATGTCTATTTTGTTGGCTATCATTTTTTGCTTGACAACCTAGAAGAGGTTAGTACTCCTGACTAAATAGTCAGGAATTGCGTGTTTTAAAAATTCTTGCAGTACACCAGAAGCAAATTGCTGATCTAACTTAAAAAAGAGTGGCAAAATGCCAACAAAATAAATGCACTTGTAAAAATTTTGATTGCTGCTAGATAGCCGCTAGGGGGAGCCTGAACTCTGTAGCTGTGGCAGACTCTGGACTGCAGAGCCCACCTGTTGTGACTGAAGACAAGAACAAATGCATAGGCTACAGCAATCCTGTGGAGAAAAAGGGGATGGCAGGCCACTCTCTCAAGGGGAGAGCGCCAGTGAGTGCTTCAGCCACTCTCTCAAGGGAAGAGCACCTTGACCCTTGCCTGGACAGGCTTTTATTGTTTTTTCTCAGGTCTTTCATCAAAGAAGGATTTATTATCTATTACATAGAATATTATTGTCTACATTTTAGGTACAATCAAGGAAATGAAAATAACATGCAGAGGGGGATGGCAGCAAGCTGAATATCTCCGTCCTTGGGAAAATTCACACAGGCTTTGGAAACTACCATGAAGCTAGACAATAAACATGTACTGTTTCAGACTAGGGTGAGGGAGTTTTAGCAGGAGCAAGCCGTAACAATCTGAATGCATTTTCTAGGCCCGATTCCCATAGGAAAACTCAGTTTGAAGGTCTGGCTCCTGCCCACCTCTTCGCTTCTGTAGGTTTTTCACACAGAGCTGAGTCACATTTGCCAGACCAAAACAAACCAGATTCCTACATGTAGCTACCAAGGTGACTTTTTTTCAAACAAAGGTACATCCTTCAAGGAGGGATTGAGAAAAAGGACTCATGGACATGGACAACAGTGTGGTGATTGCTGGGGAGTGGGAGTTATAAGGGGATTGAAAGGTGACATAAAAAGTACAATAAAGATTAAACTTAAAAAAAGATACAACAGTGTGGTGATAGCCAGAGGTGGGTGGGGGCTCGGTGGAGGTGGGCGAAGTGTGTGTCTGTGTGTGTGTGGGGGGATGGGGGTGGAAAGAGATTCACTGAGGCAATGGATGCATGGTGCAGTGTGCATATGATGTTTGTTGAGTTGTACACTCGAAACCTGCATGGTTTTGTGAACCAATGTCACCCCAGTAAATTCAGTTAAAAAGAGGTTATCGATCAGTCATTAGATCTGAACTAATTACGGTATTTGCTACAATGAGGATGGATCTGTACCAATCCATTCATATACTCTTATTCAAATCTGCTGGAGTTTGTGCTGTAGTTTGGCTTTAAATATAACTTCTTTGAAAGTTATGTATCAATAAAGCTTTCAGGCTAATGTAAAATTCTTAACAAATCTTAGTTAATAGGCATCAGCATTTTTCAGTTTATAAACATTTGCAACATACATTATTTCATTCTGATAAGTAAACAAGGCCTTTTATTTCTATTTACATATGGGGCAATTAGGATGACTTTTTGCCCAAGGTGAATAAGTTAGTGAATTTCATGACCCAAATCCAAGGCTTTGGATTTCTAGCCTGGAGATTTTTCTTGTATGCTGTCTTATGATAACTATAAGGACAGTCTGGTTAATAATGACCTATGGTGCAAATAAGTATCAATAGCAGTCTAACAAAAACTAGGTTTACTAACATGAATGCATAAAAACACTAAATTATATGTAGTTTTATATATGTATAATAAAAATATTTATGTGTATGTTATTTTTAACCCTTTGGTAATAAGTCTGGATTGAAGTAAATAAATGTCAGTATGGAGTAATACACATCAGAGCTTGAATTTTTTTCTTATTAAAATATATTTTATTGATTATGCTATTAGTTGTCCCATTTTCCCCCCGTTACTCCCCTCTCCCCTTCAAACCCCTCCCACCCTCATTCCCCCCCATAGTTCATGTCCATGGGTCATATATGTAAGTTCTTTGGCTTTTACATTTCCTATACTATTCTTAACTTCCCCCTGTCTAGTTCCTACCTATCATCTATGCTACTTGTTCTCTGTACCTTTCCCCCCTTCTCTCCTCCTCCCATTTCCCCACTGATAACCCTCCATGTGATCTCTATTTCTGTGATTCCGTCTCTGTTCTAGTTGTTTTCTTATTTTGTGTTTGTTTTTGTTTTTAGGTTTGGTGGTTAATAGCTGTGAGCTTGTTGTCATTTTACTGTTCATAGTTTTGATCTTCTTTTTCTTAGATAAATCCCTTTAATATTTCATATAGTAAGGGCTTGGTGATGATGAACTCCTTGAACTTGACCTTGTCTGGGAAGAACTTTATCTGCCCTTCCATTCTAAATGAAAGCTTTGCTGGATAGAGCAGTCTTGGATGTAGGCCTTTGGATTTCATGACTTTGAATACTTCTTTCTAGCCCCTTCTTTCCTATAAGGTCTCTTTTGAGAAATCAGCTGACAGTCTGATGGGCGCTTCTTTGTAGGTGACTGTCTCCTTTTCTCTTGCTGCTTTTAAGGTTCAGAGCTTGAACTTTGATACGCATACTAATCCCCTGGGATCTTGTTAAAGTGAAGATTCTGATTCAGTAAGTCTGGGTCAAAGCCCAAGACCCTGTGTATCTAATGAGCTCCCAGGTGATACAGATGCAGCTGTGCCCCTGACCACACGTTGGGAAGCAAGGGTAGAGACAACACATTCAAATTATAATTCTCTGATTTAACTTCTAAAACACACTTATTACCAAAAGATTATTTGTTATGGAATAGCAGTTTTTAACCTTTATGTGCTTAAAAATTATTGAGAAAGCCATAAGCTTTTGTTTATGTGAGTAATATCTGCTTATGTTTTAAACTGGCTATAAGAAATCAAATGAAAGACAATTTAAAATTAATAAACCTAAAAAATATTTCTTTTTTTTAAAATTTATTTATCTTTAGAGGGGAAGGAAAGGAGGGAGGGTGAGAAATATCAATGTATGGTTGCCTCTTGTGAGTCCCTTGCTGGGAACTGGCCTGCAACCCAGGCATGTGCCCTGACTAGGAATCGAACCGCGATCATGTGGTTCGCAGGCCCGCACTCAGTCCACTGAGCTACACCAGCCAGGGCCAAGTATTTCTTAATTCATTAAAAATAACAGGCCAATTTCATGATTAACAGAAAGAACATAGTTTTATAATTAAATAACTGTGTCCCCCCCAAAAATTAGCAAGAAGAGTGGCATTGTTTTATATTTTGCAAATCTCTGTAATGTTTGGTTTAATAAAGACAGCGGGATTGTCCTATTTCCCTCTCTGCTCAGTCCGTGGTGGTGTCCCGTGTTACACCATCTTTCGAAAACCCCACTACACATTCACGAGAGAATGAGAGTGAGAAGGGGGGTAATGCCTTAGGGGTATGAAAAGGGTTTTGATCTCGAAAAGCCTCTGAAAAGATCTGAAATAATACCTGAAATTGACTACTTTTTTTACAATACCACTTAAAACAGTAAATTTCATTTGTTTACTTTTCTAGTGTAGCTGTAGATATTCCTGAAGTAGGACCAGTGGTGAGATTAGTGATTCTTAGTGTTGCCTTGGTCTTGAAGCTCTGAAAGTCTGATGACAGCAATGGACTCTTTCCCAGAAAAATGCACATGTAACCAGAACACTTGATACTTTACATACTTTGGGGACTGGCGGATTCATATACATCTGTAGAGTATCCACAGACCCCAGGTTAAGAATTCTAGTCTAGATAATCAAATAATATCCCTTCCAAATTTATAGTCCCATATTCAATGGAATGTATACAATGTAATAAAAATATTTTTTTGCTTTTTTTTTGTGTAATTCAGTTGGATGGAACATTGTCCTGTAAACCAAAAGGTGGAGGGTTTGATTCCAGTCAGTGCACATGTAAGACTCAATTAACGAAGGCACAGATAATTGAAAGAACAGAAACGAATGTTTTCTCTTTCTCTCTCACTTCTCCTCCTCTTCCTCCTCCCTCCTTTCTCCTAAATTAATAAATTAAACAGATATCCTCAAGGCTTTACCTACCACTTCCCTCAAATGGACAGCACTGTGACTGATGTATGCAAAACTCAGTTTGACTTGTTTATGTAAATAACACAAACATTTTGGGTCTTTGCAAGGAGTAGGGAGAGGAGAGAGGATGGGTAGATAGTCTCTGAGCTCTGATTCACACTTTAAATTGGGAGAAGAAAGTACTAAGTATCAGCAACAGATTTCTAGATTAAAGAAACAATGGTTTCCATTGAGTAACCTAGAAGGGCAAATCACATCTGTTTGGGCTGGGGCGATAGCTTATGTGGATAAATATGTCCCTTCCTTTATTCATAATTTTTGGAAGAGTACACACACATTATAAAAATAACATTAATTTGATTCTTCGTATGAAAAGATCAACATAGTCACATGTATGTGCATGTATAGGTATATACATACTTATATATGTGAATGTGATACACATATGAATGATCAAAATTTCTATACATATATATTTCTCATATTTGTATGTCTATGGGTCTGCATCTTTATATACATCATGGAACCTTTCAAATGAAGTCCTGAGACCCTAGTACAAGGATGAGAATGGAGCTCTTGTGGAAACTGCCCTGGGGGCCCAGAACCATCCTACTTGCCAGCACTATCCACTGCTCCCCTCCAGTCCCCACCTCCCTCCAGAGGCACGGAGCCCTAAGGCCCTGCAGAATGTGATGTGAAAACTGCCACTGCTCCAAATCCTGGAGGTTAAAAAAAGGAAGAGTGAAGCCCATCAAATGATAAACCAAAGAAAATCTTTAGGCAGCAGTCGTTTTGCTCTTCGGTGTCTCTAAAATCTTCTGCAAAGGCTGGAGTACGGGATTCCTCGGCCACACACTTGCGGTGCTGTGGCAACGGGGAAATCAAAGTGGGGGATTTCTGCTTCCTGCACAGGCTTACAACTCTCTCATATTTCCTCTCTCACCCTTATAGGCTTGGCCTGTACCTTTTGGAGAGTAGGATTATCCGAGAGAAGCGCTTTTGACATGAAGGGTAGATGAAACTTGAATTATGGAGAGCAAGGACTGAGGCAAGAAGAAATTTCTTCTCCTATTGGTGTGCTCACACGGCGGCCTGCAAAACAGAGCAGTCACTGGGCGATGGCAAATCCTTAGCTGCAGGTGCACAGCTCAGTCCTGAGGAAGCCCCTCACCTCCACTGCGAGGCCGATGGATGTCCGCAGTGGTGAATGCCCACGTACTGGGAGAGCAATTTTCTTTTCATGCTTAATTAAAAGTATTAATACAAAGAAAATACAATTTACAATGGAACAGTTCAAACAAACTTACCGTCTTTGAACAAATACTCCATTTTAATAATTCAGGAAAATTGTCATTTAGCTTCTTTCAGAACTTTATAAGAAAACCTACACAGAACCTGTTTCTACCATTAATAGGAAGAAACTGAAGTGAAACTATGTGACTCTTTATACAACTTAATTGGTGGAAAACGGTCCTTTCTAGCTGAAAAATAACTTTATTAAATATCAGTGTGCACAGTTTTTACACAGCTTTAAAGAGAATACAAGACAATCCACATTTTGCAAACAGAGAAAGAAAATGTTATATGAGAGTTCCAAGTGCTTTAAAAAGATGCTTGTATAAAACATATCAGAGAAGTAAAACCACAGAATAGCAATATTCTCCTCTTTTATACTTTAAAAACTTTTAAATGTTGGTCTGTTTACCAACATTTAAAAATTGATTAGCTTAAATATAGTATGAAATAAGTGTATTGTACATGTTCAAGATAAAACTATATAAATAAATACCCATTTGTACACTCATGGCAAAAGTTTTCAGTTTCTGAACCTGAGTGGAACTGTTTCTGAGACTGGCACCTGCAAATTCTGACAAAGTGGAAGTCAGAGCTTAAAAATCATAACAGAAACTTTCAGGCAGAGCTGTTCACAACATACTGAGAAAATTAGAAACATGACGATGGAAGGGAGATCGTGAAGTGACACTAACCCTGTCCGTCAATCACAATGACATTTCTGTGAAAGTAACATCTTGCTACCTAAAGAGTAAGCTGGAAGCTCGCAAAGATGAAAGATAAAGATTTCTATAAATCATTGTGTTACATTATTGAAGGGAGCATAGAAAAGGGCTCTTACTGCCCAATTCTTGGTCATTATCCTAATTTTGGGACCTTAAATATATAAGACTATAAGTTTGTACCAAATGCAAATATGTATCCCTAGGTTTGTGTCTTAGGCCACATGGCAATCTCCAAGGACAAGGGAGAGAAGGTGACAGAGGACCAAGGCACAGGCAGAAAGAAGAGTCACAGGAAAAAGCACCTGCCCTCTGCACCCCCCTCAACTCCAGTTTAGGGTGGGGGTGTAGCACGGTGGTCCTACCTGTGAACTGGGGGAGATAAAATAGGGCAAAATTCCTTCCTGAAAATGTCATCCCTTACCTGCTTAAAATCCTGGTATTACAACAAAGCCCCAGTCCCTAACAATGGCCTATGAGGCCCTGGGTCATATAGCTCCCAGTACTTGACCTCACCTTGATCACTGCCCTTCAAGCCTCAAATACACCAAATGATTTCTTGGGCTTTGGAGCTTCCTTTCTCTGTGCCTAACAGGTTATTCCCTTTGTTCTTCAAATAGCTGCTTTCAGTTTTTAACTCTAATGTCACCCGCTTCAGAGAGCCCCACTTTATCTCAGTGGACCTCTTAGTGTCTGTGATACACACCACCCATTTTATTTCCTCATGGCACTAACCATGCTCCTGATATAGGCAATCAGGAGATGCACACACCCTGCATATGCCCTTGCTCACTTATTTTTGCTTGTTCTTCCCACACTAATCTGAAAGTTTCATGGAGACAGGGCCCTGGTCTGTCCTGTGCCCGACTGGATCTCCAGTGCTTAGCACATAGTAAGTTCTCTATGAATATTCAGTGAATAAATGAAAAACTATGAGCAGAATCAGGCAATTTAAGAAAACTTTTATAATGGGGTAGGTATATGCTATGTGATAGGATTTTCTTCCTTTTCATTGAAAGCCCCTTCAAAAAGCCTTTCTCCATTAAGAAAAAGACTGGCTTCTCTTTTCCCCCCACATCTTATACTACTGTTGGTAGACTTCCCATGTTTTCTTTGTCTCTGCTGTTCCATTTGGTTTTATTCTCCCTAATGCCTTTTCTGGAGTCTCTCCTCCTTGTTCTTTGTGTTAGAGAACGCACCAAAGCAATCCGAGTTGTGTTCCTTGTCCCCTCCTCCACCCCAAGTACCCCCCTACCACAGCGTTTCACATTTCTCTGCCTTTTCCCACTCTTCCTCTGTCTACAGTGTTCTCTCACTCTCCTGGTTAATGCTTATTCTTCTTTAAACTTCTTTTCAGGGGTCTTCTTCTTCAGGAAGGTACCCCAAGTTAAGTGACCCTACTTTTTAATTTACCACTTACCGAATTATAGTTAACTTGTTTAATAACTGGTTTTGGGAACCAGAGTAAGCTCTTAGAATGACCATCTTTTTTATTTTCTCATTATCCAGCTCAAAACTTGACAATCTGAACTTCAGCTATTAACTTTGTCCCTGATTTTCAGATTTCCTCTTTTGTCAGCCCTGCCATATACCGTTAAATATAAAACACCATTTTACCAAGTCACAAAATAATGTTATATGTGTATATACATTGGAGGGTGCAGAGTAGTTTCATATATAGTGCTTTTTTAAAATTTATTTTAATTATTATGTACTTTTCATCCTCATTTTCAATTTATTTTTTAAATTGTGGTCATATGAGCAAAGATTATCTTAGAGCTCTAAAATAACATTTTATATTGTACCAAACTATACTGGCATTCATCAAATTATATTCTTCATAAAACTCATCAAATTAAAACTTCAGGAAAAGGATTAAACCTGTATGTTGACTAGGACACTGTACGAAGTGTTGTGGGGAAATTTTAACAATAAGACATTTTCTGTCCTTAAATGTTCACCATCTAATTGGGCAGACAACTTACCAATAAATGAAAAACATCCAAGCAGAAATATTTGGGGATTAATTTTTTTCTTCTTCTTTTTTACTCCTTGCTGCCCATCCACCCCTACTTCTCCCCCTTGATCCTTCCCCTCTTTGACTTTGTCTACGTGTCCTTTATATGTGTTTCTTGACGACTTTCTCCTCTTTCCATCCTTTATCCCCCCACCCCCCACCCCCATTACTGTGTTTGTTCTTTATTTCAATGTCTCTGGTTTTATTTTGCTTGCTTGTTTCCTTTTTTGATTAGGTTCCACTTATAGGTGAGATCATATAGTATTTGTCCACCTGGCTTGTTTCATTTATCATAATGCTCTCTAGTTCCATCCATGCTGCCATGAAGAATAGTAGCTCCTTCTTTCTTTTTGCTGCATAGTAATTATACAAGAACAAACTGCTGTATTTTCAAAGCAAGGTTGGTTACATTGTCTTTACTGTTTACTGCCCTCTAGTGGATAAAATAAGTATGTCTAGAAAGTTAGAATTAATGGTAAATTTGAGAGCTGAACTTAGAAAGGTAATTAAAAAACTAATTTTATTATTTGTTTTTCACCTGGTAAGCCTCAGAAAAATTGTAGAAAACTTCCCATTCATTGTCTGGTGGACAAAAAGCAATAATATCTTTTTAGGCCACACTATGGACAAAAAGCTAAAACTCAAATATAAAGTTTTGAAAACATTTAGAGAAAAATGACATGTTTCTTCCAGGAGTATCAAGGTTTAAATGATTGTTTAATTCTTATCAGAAGCCATCAAGGCCAGATGACAACATTTTTAAAGTGCTAAAAAAATGGAAAAAATACCTTATAAACTACAACTCTGTATCCTGTGCAAGTAGCCTTCAGAAATGAAGCTGTAACAAAGAAATTTTCACATAAAATAAAATGGAGAGCATGTGTTACTATCATATCTGTATAATAGGGACTGGTTAATTAAATTCTAGTAGACTTTGAAAGGTCAGGTATGTATAGTGTAATTCTGAAAGGAACCGGTAAAAATAGAGAGAGAGAGATATCAGAAAAGCCATTAAAACTAAAAAGTAACACTAAAAGTATTTCCTCCAAATAAAGAAAAGAATATAGAAACAAAAAACAGAGGGGATAAAGAAATGAAAAAGTAGGACTAAATCAAAGTACACCAATAATTACATCAACCATTCTTTGTATAAATAGACAGAGATTAGCAGACAGAGATTGACAAATGGGTAAAGGCAAGAATGAACCATGTGCTGCTATAAGAACCACACTTAAAATATAAAGACACAAAATAGCTTTTAAGTAATTGGATGAAATAAACATAAAATACAAATAGGAAGCCCAAGAAGCCTGGAGTGCCTAGGCCAATGTCAGATAAAATAGGCCTTAATAAAAGAATATTAGCACAAATTACATTTTAAAATAATAAGAGTGACTTCTGGTCAAGATGGTGGCATAGGCAGACATGGCTCGTCTCTGCATACAACCAGTTCAAAATTATGACTAAAATATAGAACAACCATCACTCTGGAACACCAGAAATCAAGCTGAATAGAAGTCTGACAACCACAAAATTGAGTTGAATGGACGTGTGACGACTATGGAATGAAAGAAACCGCATCCATCCAGACTGGTAGGAGGGGCACAGATGAGGAATAGCTAGTCCCAAACCCATATGCACAAAAATTCAGGAGGGATATCTTTTGAGCAAGGAGTCCCAGACCCACACCAGGTCTCCCAGCCCAGGATTCCAATGCTAGGAAGATACGTCCCCACAACTTCTGGCTGCAAAGCCAGCAAGGATTGAGTCAGTGCAAGAAACTTCTTGAGCCCCAAGCAGTTCCTCTTAAAGAGCTCACCCATGATCTCACCTACTCAGACTAACTCCCTCTGAGCTCTAGTACTGGGGTAGCAGTTTGAAAGTCACCAGTGGCATGTGGGGAGAAACTGAAGTGTCTGGCATCAAGGTGAACAGAGGCCATTGTCTCTTTGCTAAACCCTCCCTGCTGCAAAAGTTAGCTTCAGTGAGCCCCAGAGGCAGCCAGATTAGGTTCTCAGCTTGGATTCATCTGGGAATCCCCAACCCCTGCACAAGTAGCAGCCACCTCGGACTGCTTTATAGCTCAGGCAGGGTACCCTTGGCAAAACACAGGTAGGGGCTGAACTTGGCCTGCATCACCCAGAGAACCCCAGGGCTAGCACACCCAATGGACAGCTACAGACCATAGTTGTAGCGAACTACCACTATGCCCCTGCACATCTGCAAATCTGCACATCTGATCCTCCATAGGGGGTGGAGGTTGGTGGTCAGTTGTCATAGCCAGTCCTTGCAGCTGACTGGCCTGGGTAAATCCCTCCCATTGACTTGCTAACAGCAATTAAGTTTCAACTACAAGAGGATGGTGTACTTAGCCCACATGAAGGGCACCTCTTGAGTACTCAGCTTGGGTGATAGGGGAGGCTGTGCTACTGGACCCTAAAGGACACCTACTACAGAAGGCCACACAACCAAGACAGGGAGTCAAAGCACTTCTACCTAATACATAGAAACAAACACAGGGAGGCTGCCAAAATGAGGAGAAAAAGAAACAGGGCCCAAATGAAAGATCAGATCAAAACTCTAGGAAAAGAACTAAACAAAATGGAGATAAGCAATCTATCAGATGCAGAGTTCAAAACACTGGTTATAAAGATGTTCAGCAAACTTATGAGAACTATAGCAGCATTAAAAAGACCTAGGCAGAAGTGAAGGGTACACTAATTGAAATAAAGAACAGTTTACATGGAAATAACAGTAGAGTGGATGAAGCTGAGAATCCAATCAATGATTTGGAACACAAAGAAGCAAAATACAATCATGCAGAACAAAAAAAGAAAAAGGAATCCAAAAAAATGAAGATAGTATAAACAACCTCTGGGACAATGTCAAGGGGTCTAACATTCACATCATTCAGGTGCCAGAAGGAGAAGAGAAAGAGCAAGTAACTGGAAGTCTATCTGAAAAAAGAGTGGAAGAAATCTGCTCTAATTTGGTAAAGGAAATAGACATGCAAGTCCAGGAAGCACAGAGAGTCCAAATTATGATGGATGCAGAGACCCACTTCAAAACATATCATAATTAAAAGACCAATGATTAAAGATAAAGAGAGACTCTTAAAAGCAGCAAGAGAAAAGAAATTATCAGATGGTTGCCAGATCGGAGGGGGTGGGGCGAATGGTTAAGAGACGAGGGGATTAAGAAGTACAAATAGGTAGTTATAGAATAGCCATGGGGATGTAAAGTACAGTATGGGAAAAGGAGTAGCCAAAGAACTTATATGCATGACCCATGGACATGAGCAATGGCATGGAGATTGCCTGAGGGAGTAGGGGGCACTGGGTGGAGGCAGGTAGAGGAGGAAAAGTCAGGACAACTGTAATAGCATAATCGATAAAATATAATTAAACAATAAGAGCAGTGTTCAGAAAGAAATTACTGTGCTTAATTATAGACTCCAGGTGCATAAATCAAATTGAGAGAATTAAAGATACTAATAGGTGAAAATTTTAACAACTCTGAGCAACTGATAGAACAGCTAGAACAAATAAATAGGGACATAGAAAATCTTCAATAGCACTGAGAATAATTTTAATTATATTTATAGAGCATTCCATCTAACAATTGAACAATGAATGTTCTCAAGTATGCATGACAGATTCACTGAGATAAACCATATTCCGGATATAAACAAGTTATTCACTTAAAAAAATCTGAGTTATGCAGAGCTTATTTTCTCACATCAATAGAATGAAATTAGAACTACATAACAATAAATGTTGAGTTAAACTATATTTATCAGGAAATGAAACTATACCTTTTAAAATAATTCAAGGGTCAGCAACCAAATACATACAAATTTACAAAATATATTGAACTGATCTGAAAATTAAAATAAACATATCAATATTTGTAGGATGCAGCTCAAGAATTGGTAAGTGAAAATTTTCTATGCATAAATTAGGGAAGATCTACAATTCCATCTGAAGAAACTAGAAAAGCAAGAAAAAAAGTGGAAGAAAATTACTTTATTTTGCTGTGTAACATGCATACCTTTTGCCCAAATTTTTGAGCGAAAAGTAAGGATGTGCATTGTACACGGGTAGTACTAATCCCACATCTATATAAATGTTTTTAATTCTTATACTTATGCATTGAAAGTGTAACTCTAGAGAGCAATACCAATATCCATATGCAAAATAACACCCTGGAATATGATCATCAGTTTCATATATAAATAAAAAATTTAATTAAATAATTAAAACAAAAGATTTTTCCCCCTGAAAATTTGGGCCAAAACCATGGGTGTACATTATACTCAGCAAAATATGGTATTAGTAAAGATATGAGCAGAAATCAATTATATTGAAAGGAGGCAGATAATAGAGAAAATTAACTAAGTGCAAATCTGGTTCTTTGAGGAAAATCAAAATGGATAAGCCCCAACCAAGATTTTCATGAGAAAAGAAGAGAGAACA
Organism: Sturnira hondurensis; assembly: GCF_014824575.4. Classification (NCBI taxonomy): domain Eukaryota; kingdom Metazoa; phylum Chordata; class Mammalia; order Chiroptera; family Phyllostomidae; genus Sturnira; species Sturnira hondurensis. The sequence goes on from NW_028086738.1 coordinate 40,526, forward strand.
TATGTCACCACATCAGTAATGAATGTTTAATGTGTAGGATTTGCCCACACAGACTGCACGCATCAAAAGAAGAGAATACTATAAACAATTTCGGGTAATGGACAGATTTCTTGAAAGATGCAACTTATAAAACTTGACACAGGCACAAAAAGAAAAGCTGAATAATGACCTTATGTCAAATAGAGAAACTGTATCTGTTACCCGAAACCGAAACCCTAGGTGTAGGGCTTCACTGAGGGGCTGGCGTTGTCTTCCATGAATCGTGAATCGGCTTCCCTTGGGGCATCACGGCCTGTGCCCTGTGGGAGGTGAGTGGGGTGTGTGGTGGGCGAGTGGAGCAGGTGCACAGGGGGCCGCAGCAGGACAAGGCTCATGCACAGGACCTCGAATCCCTGGTTAAAAAGCCCCTCGACCTTGTTGCAGCCATCAATTTAACAGCAGCCACAAAACAAGTGGGAGAAAGGGGACTCAGAGGATGAGAGGCAAGCACTTTCACTGAGCACCAGGAACAGTGTCAGTGAACTGAGGAAACGCATCCACATTACTTCTCCTAAGGAACAGAATGCAGGGCAGAATAACAGCACTAAGAGAAAGAAGCCGATCCTGAACCAGCGGCCACTGATTTTCAATGAAATGAATCTCTACATAGCAAGGTATATGATTAAATCAAGTAGAGTTTTATTCTATTATGATCAGTCCCTAATTATGTTATATTTTCCCACTTTTTATTTTAAAGAAGGGTAACCAATGAATGCTCAGTGTCTTATACCTACTGGTACTTTTCACGTGACTTTGATCCATCACCTTCCTACCCCCTCCCTTCTTTGCACTTTCAGGAAACCCTTCTACCATCTGGGGGAATGAGTCCCCATTACTCAGCCAGTTCACAGAAACGGGGGCAGAGAAGGCTCCAGAGGACAGGCAGCACCCAGTTTCCTCCCCCAGAGGCTTCCTGCTGCCCCCCCCTGTGGGTGGTAAGCACCCCTCCCATGCTGGGCTGCAGCTTTTGACCCTCTGCCGAGTCCCAGGTTGGAGGACTTTTGATGGAAGAAAAAGCTTGTTCCTCTTCCTAAAAGGTTGCTCTTCTTCCCGACTTTGAGCAAGAAAGGAATGGCAATTAAACTTCATTAAGTAAGCCTAATTGATTGATCATTTCAAATACTTCTTTTATAGTTTATGGCTTTATTTTTATTTATAATTTATCAATCTATTTATTTCACATTAAAAAATAAAAAAATATTAGACACCACATTTAGAAATGTCTTTGCCATTTTCTCCTTCCACATTTTAACAAAAGCCCAATACTACATAATATTAATTTATGTTCACATAGCTTTGAAGCTTCTTATCTCTCTGGGCTGTCAGGAAAAGTGTAAAGCTTGACGAGGCACCAACCCATCAGGTCCACACGTGAAACTGAGAAAGCTTTGGATTCTTTAGAAACAAATTAACCACCAGAAAACCAGCACATATCTTAGGAAGTAATGGAGTTATTAATTAATTGCATTACAATATGTAATTACATCATTAATGTGTCCTTTTAGTCACATGGTCGGTCATTACTTCCAACACTGACATACCCACATTGGTAACAGATTTGGTTTCATGCTAATAAAACAGCCCTGTGTCTGTTGACTACTCACCGTAAGACATGTATTTTTCACTCTGGGCTCAGGAATAAGTTTCAGTTTCTCTCAAGGGCTTGCTCAAGTCCACATTGCACTTTGGATTCCTCATCGGAAATTAAAGGGCCCTGATCCTCTGGAGTTTTGCCACCGCAGGGCGTTGCTCTGAGAGCAGGAAGTCTGTGCACCGGTACAAAGGTGTGGGCCCCACAGGGAGTGCTATACCGACAGGGGCGCACCGGCCTGCCCCACGTTTCTGGGGTTTGTACCCCAGTTTTTCCAGAGCAGTGTCAATGTATGCCTCTTTCCAGGTTTAATTATCAATAGTCACCTTCTCTCACCCCATCACTTTAAATGGCTCTTGGTCTGGGCTGCTCTGAATTATACGGTCTCTTTATGGTGTCAGTGGGACTGCCTCAGATAGAGTATCAGCATCAGCCACACGCCCTTCACATCTTTGCAACAACATGGATTTGGATGCTGAGTCTAGTTATCTCACCCCTTCCTTGTTTTGAATATTATTGGGGGGACTTCTGTTGTCCTTTCCTGCCAGCTGGCCAGAGTGGTTTATAACTTTAGTCTTCAAAGAGAAATAATCTCTGTCCATCTTTTCATCTGGAAACTTCCCTGAAAAAACAAAACAAACAAACACTGATGATTCAAACAAATGAGTAACTGGTAAATCTCTGGAACTTCACCTTCAAACAGAATTTAAACCCTAGGATCTGAGAACTAGAAAATGAATTTTGTTTCTCACCCCAACCCTGTGACAATGTGTGGGTATTTGCTTTGCTTTGTACAGCCAAAGGGTCCTTATGATGAACTTCTCAAACCAGCAGCATTCTGGTCAAAGGTAGCTTGATTGTGCCATAATCAATAAAAGGAGCAGCAAGCAGTGTCCCCCACTTGGACTTTGATTCTGTTTTTATCATTTATTGGGAATACAAGGCAATATTACGGTTTTAGATTAACTAAACAAATGTGGTGATATAGTATGAACAAAAACAATGACCCGAATTATGGGAGTAATTGGTTTTCCAGTTCAAGGTTAGGAAGGAGAACAGGTGTAAGATCTTCAAAAAAGAGGACAGTATTACTCAGGCAACAAAGGGTTTGGGCTTCGACTCATCAACAGCAGGAAGGAGAGCTAGTCTGGTCAACCATCTTCGTCCCAGCAAATTGGAGTCTGCAAAATTTTTCAAAAATTGTAGCTATCAGAGAGAACTCCAGTCTGACTCGTACATTTTTCTGGATGGTACCATATGGTCTGTCATTGACTGAAACATGAAGGTGTGACCCATGACTATACACATAGATAACTGGAACTGAATCGAGGACACAGAAATCAACCAATCCATTGGTCATGTGATGTTTGACAGTGCTGACGACAATGAGTGAAGCAAAGAAAGGTCTTTTCAATAAATGGTGCTAAGTGACTGACTATGAGCCTGCAGTTCAAATTGGACTTTTTCCTCACATCACTTTCAATAACTAACTTGAATAGATAAAAAGCTTATAGGAGGTAAAAGCATTAACTCTAAAAAAAATCTTTGTGATCTAGGATTTAGCAATAGTTTCTTGATGACACCAAAGCATAAGCAATGATAAAAGAATAAATAAGTTTTTCGAACATTAGAAACTTTTGTGCATCGCCCTGGCTGGTGTGGCTCAATGGATTGAGCGCAGGCCTGCGAACCACACGATCGAGGTTCGATTCCTAGTCAGGGCACATGCCTGGGTTGCAGGCCAGTTCCCAGCGGGGGACACATGAGAGGCAACCACACAATGATATTTCTCTCCCTCTCTGCTTCCCTTCCCCTCCCCTCTCTCTGAAAATAAATAAAAATATTAAAAAAAACTTTTGTGCATCAAAAGAAGCTAAACAGAGAGGGAAAATACAGCCCACAGAATGGAAGAAAATAGTTGCCCATTTTATCTCCAATAACTATTTCCAGAACAGAAAAGAACTTTTACAACTCATCAACAAAAAATGAACAACTAAATTTTAAAATGAACTTGAACAATCTTCTCTCCAGAGAAGACACAAATGGTAAATAAGCGTAAGAAAAGATGTCCAATGTTAAGTTATGATATAAATGCAACTTAAAGCCGGGACACAACACCCCTCCATACACTATAATGATAATAAAATAAAAAAAACTAGAAACAATGAAGTGTTGACAATGATACAGAGAAATTGGACCCCTTCAGCATTTTTTGTGCAAATGTCAAATGGTGCAGTCTGTATGTATAGTTGTTTGGCATTTTCTCAAAAAATTATAATAGGGTTCAACAACTCCACTTCTAAATATGTATGCACCCCAAGAAACTGAAAACTCATGTTAAAATAAACTTATCCATGATATTCTTAGCAGCACTGTTCACAATAACCAGAAAGTAGAAAGTATTCAAATGTCCATCAACAGGTCAATGCATGGGTCAGTCCATAAATGGAATTTCTATTCTGCCATATAAAGGAATAAAGTATGGAGAGTCCTCAAAATTGGAAAGGTTTCACACATGATCCAGCATTTCCATTTCAAGGTCCATACCCAATACATGTCAAAGCCTCACCCAGACAGATATCCGTGCACCCACGTTCATGGCAGCATGATTCACAAAAACCAAAGAAACACCAGTGCCCATTGGTGAATGGATAATGTACAGTGAATGCAAACTGTAACGTGTACACAGTTGGATACTATTTAGCCTTAAACACAGAAAAAAATATGACAGGCTACAAGATGGATAAACCTTGAAGTCATTATGCTCAGTAAAATAAGGCAGTCTCCAAAAGACAAATAGTATATACTTTCACTTATGAGACATCTATAGAAATCAAAATCAGAGACAGAAAGTCGGATTGTGGTTTCCAGGTGATAGGGAAAAGGGGGAATGGAGAGTTCCTGTTTAATGAACAGTTTCATGAAAGGAAAATAAAGTTCTGAAGTTGCATGGTGTTGATATTTACATAACAATGTAAATACAGTTAATGCCATAGAAATGTATACTTCAAATTGTTTAAATGGTACATGTGATGTTGCATCTGATTAATCACAGTGGAAAAATAAATGAAGTATTGATATATGTTACTTGATGTATAAAACATGGATAAACTTGAAAATATTCCAAGTGAAAGAAGCTGGGCAAAGAGGCCACCCAGAATGAAGTCATCTGGGTACTTAAAATCCATAAAGGCTGTGAAAATGAGGGAAAGTCTTGGCAAGAGTACTAGCTTCCAGAACAGAAAAAGGCACGTTCACACAGTTGGGACAGTGTCATTTTCCCTGTGGCTGCCCAGCATTCTCAGCGCCATTCATGCAGGTCCATTTTGGGGTTCTCCATTCTGCTCCATTGATCTGTGTGTCTGTTTTAATGATAATACCGGCCTGTGGTGGTCACTATAGTTAACCAAAGTTCACAGGTAAAAGGTAACCTGGGACTGTGGATTGGATTCTAGTGTGGAAACCATTATGATTTCCACACTTGTGTGTTATGTGGTGATTCCCTGGGGCAGCACGCCTGTCTTAGACGAAGCACACTGTAGTTCTCCATGTAAAATATGGTGAAGGGATGACAGCTGGGGAGTCTGAGTGCAGAGGGAGTGTCTGCACTGCCATGGGAAGTTTTCTGGAGTTTTGAAATCACTGTCAAGTAAATCACTGTTTGAAGCAGCCATGCCAATATAAAGTTGGAAAGCAGAGGAATCCAAAATGGTTACAAAGACGAAGCCCTATGCAGACCCAGTTCAGCAAAAGTGGGGAAGCTAGTTCCCACCCCCCCACCCCCCACTGTAGCAGTCCACATGTCCTGGAAAGGCAGAGTGGGAGGATGACTGTATTTGAAGCTACTGGGCCTTGGGTGTCCTGGACGACTAGGGTGGTGTAGCCATTGTGGGATTTTTGAATTCCAACTTCCCACATCGCAATACCACTAATAACTTGTTCAATGGAACAGAATGCAGATCTCAAAAATGAACCCGCATAAATGGCGTTGAGAACACTGGACAGCCACAGGCAGAATGACACTAAAAACTAACTGAAAAACCAACAATTTTTCATAAAAAACTCATCCTTTGCTGGGTCCTTAGAGAACCTAAACCGCTGTCCTCACCCCTCTGCAGTCCTCACACACAGAAAACTGCTCAGCTTTTCCTCCCTTGGCAGTGCCTCCCATGGGATGGGTGGGTGAGTAATACACCAGATGGCACCAAAAGAGCATTTCCTGGTGGCCTGGACTCAGGTGTTATTCCGAAGATGCACACTAGATGGCAGTGTGCATCAGAGTATTGGAAGGGGGTCCACTCACATCAGCTCTGGGTCCTCTCTGTGTTGAGAAAATTATTATCTGAGAGAGCATAAAGTCCTGTAATATGAGCTCTGGGTCCTTACCAGAGAGAGTAAGCGGTAGTGTCATATCAGCTCTGGGTCCCCTCTGAGACAATAAAGTTTCCTGTCAAATCAGCATTTAGTCCTGTTAGTTTGGTAAAAAATCCGACCCAGGAGAGTAGCGGTTCCTGCCACGTATGCTTTGGGTGCTACCGCTGTGGGTATGTAAGACATCCTGCCTGAGCTAGAGATAACGTAAAAGTGCCTTGGGGGATTCTTGGGTTCTTGCAAAACATTAAGAGCAGATGGTTAGTAAATAGGTGCTATTCCCAAGAAGTCCACTAGATGGCAGAAGAAAACAACATTTTCTTGTAGCGTGCATCTGAGGGTGAGGGGGTCTTCCATTCTAAGAGCAGAGAGGGTCCTGCCCCATCAGCTCTGGGTTCTCTGGGTGTTGGGAGGGTCCCACCTGAGAGAGTTGGGGATCCTGTCAGCTGAGTCCTATGAGTGTGGGGTGAGCTCCCATAGGAAAGAATTGGAGGTCCTTACACATCAGCTCTGTGTTTATTTAATGTGGAATGTGGACTCATCTAAGAGAATATGGAGTGTCCTTTGTCATCATCTCTGGGTCCTTTGAGGGAGGGGAGGCTCTAGCCTGAAAGGGTAGAAGCACCTGTGACATTAGCCCTGAGTCCTGTGAGTGTGGAGAGGGGTTTCATCCTGTAAAAGCATGGTGTCCTAACACATCAGTGGTGTCCTGTGAGTGCAAGGAAAGGCCTGTCCCTGAGAGATTTGGGGGTCATATCACCTCTGGGTCTTCTGAGTGATGGGGAGGGTCCTTCCTGAGGTAGCAGGAGGTCTGGTCACATCATCTTGATCCTGTGAGTGTGGGAAGCGTCCCCTTCTTGAGTAGATGGTCCTGTCGCATCAGCTCTGTCCCTGAGAGTGTGGAAGTGGGCCCTTTCCCGAAAGAGTTGGCAGTTGTGTGACATCAGCCATGGGAGAGTAGTGGGTCCCATAACTTCACAAATAATGACACACAGCTATTTTCAAAGATGATCATAGGAGAGAAATTACATAAAAGTGTTTTATAAACACCTAACCTATGGAATACCAATAGGAACTAGTGTTATGTAATGGTCTCCTTCGAGGGCACATACTTTGTCTAATTTTTCTAAGGACAGTCAAAAGAAGTCCCTGAAGAATGATTTACTAGCCTTACATGGAAATTCTAGAAAGGGAAGCCAGAGTGAGGCAGAAGACAGAAAATTAAATAAACAAAAAAACTGAGAAACAAAATTTCTTTAGTCTGGAGAAATATTGGTGAAAAGTATTTTCGGAACATTCCCTAGGAAATTCTTAGTACGACACACAGTTTGTCCACTGCAAGCACGATAGGTAAAGTAGTATTGTAGGGATGTGGAAGGGGACAGGCTGACAGACAGAAAAAACAGGCTCCTGTGTTCAATAAATTTATCATCTATTGGCTAAGGCAATGAATAACTCAGTAAAGAGACACCATGGTGCAAATTCCATGACTTGCACCATGGTGCAAACTCCAGACTTCCATATCCCAACTGCTGACTCGAGAGCCAACTGTAGTTGGGTGTATCATAGAAATCTCAAGGTTTGATAGGTAAAAAACCTGAATTCTTATTTTTCTCTCAAACCTCTTTACTTGTAATTTTCTCCATTTCAGTGAATGGCACTCCTCTCCATCAGTAACACAGGCCAGATACCTTGAAGTCAGCCTCTGTTTCGCTATTTTCCTCAAGTCCAGATACATTGACTTTTCTTAGGTTCTTGTCTGCGAAGATGCCTCGGGCCTTTGCATAGCTCATTCACTCTGTAAGATTCTTCCTCTCTGTTGAATGGCTGGATCATTTTCATCTCTTAAGCCTCAATTTAAGTGTCAACTTCTCAGAGAGGCCTTCCCAGACCAAGCTAATTCCAATAGGTTCCCCTGTTTTTCCTCTCAAGTCCATCCATCAAAGACTTACATTCCATTAAGACAGGAGTCTCCCTTGTTAACCACTGTAATCACAGCACCTAGCAGTTCTTGCTACAGAGGAGGGAAGCACTTAAAAACTATCTGCAGAATGAAAAACTGGAGCTGAGGGAGGATGGTGCATTTGAGGAACTTGAAAAGACATTCTGTGTGGCTGGAACCCAGGGCTAGAGGGTGGAAAACAAAGCTGGAGAGGTGGGCAAAGGCCGGACAACAAGGGCCCTATAACAAACCATGTTAAAATGTTTAGACTTAAATCTGAAGGAAAATAGCAGTGACTGAAAGGTTTGAAATCCAGAGTGATGATCAGATTTGAGCTTTATCAGCCTGGCAGTGTGGACACTGGCTTGGAAGGTAGCAAGACAAGACTGAAAGAAGGAAAACCAGCTGGGAGGCTATTGTCATAGTTACGCAGCAGACTAGATGTGAGAGATAAGGAAGGAATCTAGAAACCTTTCCTGTTTGCGGTTTGCTCACACCGCTCAGTTAATCACTTTTTCCTCTGGGCCATTGAAGCAATGTGGAAAAGACTGATTTTCAGTACACTTTACTGTCGCATAGCAGCTAGCTGAAAATTTATCTCTGAGCACATCAAAAGCTGGAGTATTACCATTTCCTTTTCTGCATTTCCAATTCCTGATGCTCATCGTGTGCAACTCGACAGGACGGCGGTAAATGGTCAATAAACGCTGGATGAATGATTACAACAGCACTGTCTAAAATTAAAACGCCTGTCTTATTCACTCTCAACTCTCACTCATGACCACCCTCTTATAGAAAAGCTAACTCTTTAAAAAATAACCAAGATGCTTTGAGTTTTATTCACATTGACATTAAGGGCTTCATCTGTATGGAAAATAATACAATAACTGAAAAATAGTAATATAAGAATAAACTGTGTTTTGCATACTCACAACTGTAAACCTACTTGCGCTCCACCCTGTATTTAAAAACGACTATAATAGAACTAAAATTACTGTGGAAGTACAAAGAAGGCAGAAAGACCTAGGAATGCTTCATGTAGGAAGTGGCATTGAGTAACATCCTCTGGACCTTTTCATTCATTTATTTATTCAAGTGTTAGGTACATGGTTGATATACCTAACTAGAAGGCTGGGGCGCTTAAAGGCTTAGGTAGGCCTACCTCTGTTCTTCTCTGTCAGAATGAAATCTGCACAATGACAGTTTCTAAGTGTTTCTTTATTTGTGTATTTGCTTGTTTGTTGTCAGTTTCTTTTGTCAGACTATTGCGCTGTGAGGGCAGTGACCATAGCCAGCTTGTCCACTGTTGTATGTCTGGCATTTATCCCAAGGTAGGCTCTCAAGAAATACTTGAATGAGTGAATGACTATAATCACTTCCCTGTCATTTCCCTGCACATCCTATTAGCTCTGGCAGTTGCTGTACAGGATGGTGAGGCAGTGGCAAAAGCACCTGAAAGTAATCAAAGAAGCAACTTGGTTGTGTCTGAACTTGCTGTCATTGTTCTGATCTTTTGGTTTGAGCTAAGGATATCCCTTTCCCTTCCTTTATCTTTTTCACATTGGCCTTATCATGCAGACCAGATGAATGTTGGAAACAATGAGTGGTCTATAGAGTATATTTTTAAGTTGATGAAATAAAGTCTCTCGAGGCCATTGTATAGTGAAACCGTGACAGGAAATTTGATGTTGGAGTTCCCCAGGAGGAAGAAGCTTAGGCAGCTACTGTTTTTTTCAGTTGCATCCTTTTGTGGATGCCCTTCATATGGGGATTTTGTTAAGTTTAATTTTTCAGAACGCTCAAATCCTCTAAGATCATGTGTTAGCTAATAATCTCTAAAGAAAATGCTGAAGGTTTTGTTTCCATGGTTCTCACAGTGTGATTCACAGAATGTCCTCCATGGGAAAAGAAATGCATTTTAGCATAAATTTAACCTTGGTGACCAGGTAAAGGTTGTGATCCCTGATACCTTCTCTCACCAGATGGAAACAGGCAATGTAAAGTTGAGAACTATTAGAATCTCACTTTGTACAGTTTCTTTAAATAGTGGAAGGAAAAGGGTAGAAATGGAATCTACTTTGTTAACTTCCATTAAATGCTGGGAGGTCCTGATGGTCTTAGAACTCTGTCACCAGTTGAGTGGGGCTGTTAACTCCTGAAATGTTCACTGTGTCATTGCAGAACCAGTTATAAAAGGGTGGTAGTTGCAGCTGTTCAAAAGACTTATTTTTGTTGGTTGCTGTGATTTGGATACTGCTGCTGTCGTACACTGGGTCCTTTGTCACTGGGATCTTTCCAGGGTGTAGCATGATTTTGGAAAGTAAACTGTTGATGTGTTACCAGTGTAGCAATTGAAGAGAGACGGGTGTGAAATCTGTCTCATTAGAGTTGCCATCCTCTCTCACCTGGGCCTTCCAGTTCCCTTCTGTTTACTCTTCCTTTCATTATCATCTCCTTCCCCAGGTTGTCCTGCACAGAACAATCAGAGTGGTCTCTTAAAACATGAATCAGAATCAGTTTTAAAACTCTTTTCAAGCTTCCCATGGCTCTTAATATTAAACTCACATTCCCTGCCTCGGCCTACTCAGCCCTGGGCTGCATCCCATACTGTTGCCCCTAGTTCACCAAGCTCCAGACTCTCTGTTCTCCTTTCTGTTTCTCCAACATCCCAAGCGCTTTCTGGCCTCTGGGCCTCTGTGTTTCTGTTCCTTCTTTCTTGGGTTCTTCCCCTTGCTGGCTCCTCCTTCAGGCTTTACCTCCCGTGCCACCTCCTGTGTTAGAGAGGCCTTCTGTGTTAGTTTTTTAGGGCTGTTGTAACAAAGTGCCACCAACTGGGAGGCTTAAAATAACATAAATTTATTTCCTCACAGATCTGGAGACCAGAACTTCAAAACCAAGGTCTAGGCAAGACTGGTTCCTTCTCTAGTGTTATATGGGTGAGAACTAGGGTTGCTGAGTTGGAGAAGAAATTTGGGGAGTCATTGGAGCCCTCTGCAGGAGGACTGTCCCTTCAGAGGAGGGTAGTATGGAAGATAGATTATGAATTACATGCAAGGGTGTACTGCTCTATGTGAGACGCATGATTTTGCCTCTTTAGGGGGTGGGGGTGGGGCCTATTACATTACACCAGATACTTTTATTGGACAGGGACCAACCCAGAGCGCATCTGCCTCAGGCCAGCCTCTAGTTTGTGGGTTCTTGACTTTGTAAGGTAAAGATTTCACAACATGAGTCCAGGTGATTTTGAGAGTATGTTTATTAAAGCGGGGAAGAGTGAAACAAAGGAAGGACTTAGGGTAGAAGAAGTAATAGGAGAGCCTAGGTATGCTTTGCTTTGGCTCCTAAAAACATTACAGGGAATGAGTGAGCCAAAGCAGGGCTGCTATTAGCTCACTGGGAAGTGAAGGTCACAGTGACAGAAGTGAGCCAAGGCAGAACTGTTAGCTCACTGGGAGGTCAGAGAAAAAAGAGGCCCTGGAGACAGGATCAGGGGTAAGCCTGGGATGAGCTGCTGCTGCCCACTGTTCCCCTGGCTGCAAGTCTCCTTGGGACCCTTAGAGTTTAGGAGGAAGTACAAAGTTCACACCTGGGAAGGGGCATGGGTGTGCCCTAGAGTGAGCCTGCATCTGTGCTTTGTCTTGAGGGTTTTGATCTCTCCTGTTGGTGAGACTCTTAGGGGAGGGTTTCAGCAGAATATTCACTAGCTGTCCAGGTGTGGTGTTAATGTGCTGACACATGAAAAGGCGCATATAGAGGAGATTGAGGTTGTTTTTGGTGTGCTTTGGTGTTTTACCTCTGTCTTGGGTCTGTCTAGCTCTAATGGTGTTTTCTTATTTATTCCTCTTATTTCATCTGTGCTTGGTTTTAGGTGGCACAAATGGCATGAATTGGGTCTGTGTTCTCTGTTTCCCAGATGAGGGTTATTTAAGCGCTGTATTTTCTGGTTAGGAGAGGTATCAACTCCTTGGGTAGGGAAGGTAAGGTCTTGTAATTCACTAGCTGGCTGTTCAGTTGTTAAATTGTTTGGCTTTGTTTAATTTTCCTGTCTCAGCTCCCCCTTTCCACACGCCCCGGACTTTTCCCAGCTTCTTACTCTCCTGTCACATGACCATCTTCCATCCCTCAGAAGATCTGGCATGAAATGTGATTACAGTAGTGCTAGTAGGAGAATGTTTTATATGTAGAGGCGTTCAGCAATAGCGTATAAAGAAAGAAAAACAATAATAATACATCATGTATTTAACAGCAGAATATAAACCTAAAAAGCTTTGTTTGGTAATGTACAGCATTAAATGGCTTTTATAAGATTACCATGGAAATGGTTACATATGTACATAGGAGTTCTGGCAACATTTTCCATTCCTTAAAATGGAATAACTCTACCATAGTTCAGATTCCCTTGCAAGTGAGAGAGCAGATTTTGGCAGCATTTGTCTGAGCTGGAGGGGACCTGGTTGGTCTGGGTGTTCATGGTGACATGGAGATCAGGGATGACCTCGGTCCTCTTGCCCCTGTCCATCTGTCACAGGCTCTTCATGAAATTCCCATCCTCTTGTGATCCAGCCATGAAACGGCTCTCCCTGTAGCCCTGGGCTGTGGATTTCTGCTGGAGCAAACTGACAGCCAGGCAGGTTGCTGTGCCTGCAAGTCCAGCCTTAACCTTCAGGGTCCCCTGAAGATTGAAGCATCAGTTCTTTTTTCCATGCTATCCTTTTTCCTCTGTCTTCCAACCATTGCCATGCTGTGCCCTTTTACTCTTTTAGTAGATAGTCTCGCCTCCAGTTTCACTGATTAAAAAACTAAGATGTTGTGGAGAAGGTTTTAGTAAAATCCCTTCACTTCCCCTCTTTCCATTTAGAAATGTGTTTCCTTCTGCACCCATCTGTTTCCTACTGGAGGAGGGTTTCTCTCTTGTCCAGGTCAGACCCCTCCATCTGCGCTGTGGACCCCATCCCCTCCTGCCACCTCGGGATGTCTGCATCCCGAAATCCTCCTTTTCACTGAGAGTCTTAACTAATCCATCTAATCATTTATTGCCCTTGGGCATTATACCTTTCCCCCTGTTCTTTCCTTCTTCATATAACTCTGTTGTTGGAAAAAATGTATTTTACATAATGATCAAATCAACATTTTATAGCACATTTAGGATTACAGAACTCAAGTTTGCTGTTGAATGAGCCATTGTGCCATACCTTTCACAGGAAGCTGTCATTCAGGTTAAATAACTGCACTGGCTGAGAGCCGCAACTTCAGGTGCATTCCAGTCCTAAAAACTGTGACTATAATTTGTCATAAGATCATGATATTTCAGCTGGTGTACTTCAGTAAAATGCTGACCTTCCCTGACCCTCCACCTAGATTCTGGCTTCTTATGTATATTAATTTATAGTGATTTATCCTGTTTCTACCTCCAGCAGTGGGCGTGCAGTTCCTGCTTCCTCAGCAGTCTAATTAAGCCTAAACTTTATGAACTGGTCCTAGATTTTATGCTTGCGTTCTCCCTTAGGAATGTGATTTGTCACTGGGCAAAAGGGACCTCCAACTACAGCACTCTGCAACTCTGCCAAAGCCAGTAACAGACCTGTGCAGTGAAAGAACCTGTACGAACTTGATCTTGGGAACTTTACTCTCCATTCTCATTGCTTTGGGCCATGTTCCTCTTTGAAGCTGGGTTTGGTCTGTCTTGGTAACAATTGCAGAGCTAAGATGTATACGTACATTTCTTCATTCACTACATATTCCCTCGTCTGCTATTTGCTAGGCCTATTCTGCTCTCTGGGGATTTAGCAATGGGCAAAACAGACTAAAATCTTTGCCTCATTAAAGCTCTATTTCTAGGACTGATTTCATTCACCTCTGGTTTAGAGAGGTAATTTTAGATTTAAGTCAGATTTTTTTCTTTTTATTGTAATTTCTCCATGACCATTTAGTCCCCTTATAGCCTTCTCTTCCCCACAAGTGTTCCCCGTTGTCCATGTCCTGAGTTCTTTTTCCTTTTTGCTCAATCCCTCCATGTCCTACCTGCTCCCTGAAAGATGTTATCCTTGCTTTCTGCAAGTCTGTCTCTATTTTGGTTGTTAGTTCATTTTGTTCATTAAATTCTACATATGAGTGAAATCATGGCATTTGTCTTTCTCTGACTGGTTTATTTCACTTAGCATAATGTCCCCCAAGTCCATTCATACTGTCACAAAGGATAAAACATTATTCTTTATTATGGCCAAATAGTATTTGGTTATGTGAATGTCCCATAGTTGTCTTATGTACTCATCTGCTGATGGACACGTGAGCTGCTTTTGTATCTTGACAATAGTAAACAACTCTGCACTGAACACAGGAGTGCTTATCTCATTTTGAATCAGTGTTTGGGGTTCCTTCGGATATATTCTCAGAAGTGGGATCACTGGGGCAAAAAGAAGATTCTTTTTTAATTTTTTGAGGTATCTCTGTACTGCTTTCCACAGTGGCTGCACTAATCTGTAGTCCCACCAACGATTGCAAAAGGGTTCCCTTCTCCACATCCCTACCATCACTTGTTTGTTGATTTATTGATGATAGCTATTCTGACAGGCGTGAAATGATTTCTCATTGTGGTTTTAACTTGCATTTCTCTGGTAATTAGCACTGTTGAGCATCTTTTCATATGTCATTTGTCCATCTGAATATCATACTTGGAGAAAGGTTTATTTGGGTCCTTTGCACATTTTTTAATAGTATTGTTTGTGTTTTTGGTGTCAAATTTTGTAAGTTCTTTATAAATTTTAGATATTAATCCCTTGTCACATGTATTGGCAAATATGTTCTTCCATTGTGTGGGTTATCATTTTATTTTTCCATGTTTTCCTTTGCTGTGCAAAAGCCTTTTAGTTTGATGTAGTCCCATTTGTTTATTTTTTCTTTTGTTTCCCCTGCCTTGAGTGATACATCCAATAAAATATTGGATATATAAACAATGTCTGAGATTTTGCTGCCTACGTTTCTTTCTACAATTTTTATGATTTTGAGTCTGATGTTTAAGTTTTTAATGCATTTTGAATTTATTCGTGTGGGTGGTATAAGAAGATCATCTAGTTTTATTTTTCTGAATGTATCTGTCCAATTTTCCCAACACCATTTTTTGAATAAATTACCTTAACCCATTCGATGTACTTGCTTCATCTATTGAACATTAATTGACCATAAAGCTGTGGGTTTATTTCTGGGCTTTCCATTCTTTCCTATTTATCCATGTGTCTGTTTTTATGCTGGAACCATGCTATTTTGATTACTATGGCCTTATAGTATAGTTTGATATTAGGTACCATGATTCCTCCAAATTTGTTCTTCATTCTCAGGATCACTATTGCTATGCAGGGCTTTTTGTGGTTCCGTATACATTTTTCAATATTTGTTCTAGTTCTGTGAAATACATCATTGGAACCTTGATAGGAATATTGTTGAATCTATAGATTGCTTTGTGTATCATGAACATTTTAATGATGTTAATTCTTCCTACCCATGAACCTGGGATGTACTTCTACTTCTTTGTATCTTCTTTAATTTCTATCTACGGTGTCTTATAATTTTCTGAGTAGTTCTTTTACACCCTTTGTTATGTTTATTCCTAGGTATTATATTCTTTTTGAAGCAATTGCAAATGGGATTATTTTCTTAAAATCCAAAAATCAGTTGCATTTTTATATGCCAATAATGAACTAACACAAAGGGAAATTAATTTTGCATCCTGCTACTTTGATTAATTCATTTATCATTTCCAGTAGTTTTCAGTGGAATCTTTGGGGTTCTCTATGTATAGTAACATGTCATCTGCAAATAAAGACAGCTTTATGTCTTCTTTTCCAATTTGGATGCCTTTTATTTCTTCTTTTCTGATTGCTTTGGCTAGAACATCCAGTACTATGTTGAATAAGAGAGGTGAAAATGGACATCCTTTTCTTGTTCCCCATCTTAAGGGGAACACTTGTAGTTTTTGCCCATTGAATATGCTGCTGGCAGTTGGCTTATCATATATGGCCTTTATTATGTTTAGGTATTCTCCCTCTATTCCCACTTAGCTGAGTAATTTTTATGATAAATCAATGCTGGATTTTATCAAATGCTTTTTTGGCATCTTTTGATATGGTCATGTGATTTTTATACTTCACTTTGATTATGTGGTGAATCATATTTATTGATTTGTGAATATTGTACCAACCTTGCATTCCTAGATAAATCCCACTTGATCATGGCATATGACCTTTTTGATGCAATACTGTTTTTGGTTTGGTAATATTTTGTTGAGGATTTTAGTATCTATGTTCATTAGGGACATTGGCCTAAAATTTCCTTTCTTTGTAGTGTCTGTATCTGGTTTTGGAGTTAGAATAATGCTGGCCTCCTAAAATGAGCTTGGAAAGTGTGTCTCTTCTTGAATTTTTGGAAATAGTTTGGAAGGGGCAGAGGCTTCCTGGATCTGGAATTCTTTCTGCAACATTTGGTAGAATTTATTTGTGGAGCCCTCTGGTCCAGGGCTTTTTTTTGATGGGAGTTTTTTTGATTACTGCTTCAACTACACTAGATGTAATATGTTTATTCTGATTCTCTGGTTCTTCTTGATTTAGTTTAAGAAATTGTATGTTTCTGGAATTTATTCATTTCATCCTGGTATCCAGTTTTGGCATGTATTTATTCATATTTTTTTTCCAAATTTTTTATTGTTGTTCATGTACAGTTGTCTCCATTTTCCTGCTACTACTCCTCCCTCCCACTGTCCATCCTTCCACCACCCTTTGGCTTTGTCCATGGGTCCTTTATACATCTTCCTTGATGACCCTTTCCCTTCTTTCTACTGTTATTCCCCCCACTTCTGACCTCCCCTCTGGTTACTGTCAGTTTGTTCTTTATTTCAATGTCTCTTTTCTATATTGCTTGCTTGTTTGTTTTGTGGATTAGGTTCCGCTTGTAAGTGAAATCATATGGTATTTGTCTTTCACTGCCTGGCTTATTTCACTTAGCATAATGCTCTCCAGTTCTACCCATGCTGCTACAAAGGGTAGAAGCTCCATCCTTCTTTCTGCTGCACTGTGTAAATGTACCTCAGTTTTTTGTACTACTCATTTACTGATGGGCCCTTAGGTTGCTTCCAGCACTTGGTTATTGTACATTGTGCTGCTATGCACCCAATGTTCATAGCAGACTACTTATTCATAATATTTTCTTATAATCCTTTGTATATCTTTGATGTCAGTTGTTATTTCTCCTCATTCATTTCTTATTTTACTTGTTTGGGTCCTCTCTTTTTTTTTCTTGATGAGTGTGGTTAAAGTTTTGTCAATCTTGTTCATCTTTTCCAAGAACCAGCTCTCGGATTGATGAATCCTTTGTATAATTTTTTATACTCTATTTTGTTTATTTCTGCTCTGATCTCTATAATTTTCTTCCTTCTAATCACTTTGGGCTTTATTTTTTCAAATTCCTTAAGTGTAAAGTTAGATTGTTTATTTGAGCTTTTTTTGAGATAGACCTGTAATTTTAAAATTAAAATCTTAAAATTTTCCTCTTAGGACTGCTTTTCTTGTATCCCATTGATTTTGGATTATTGTGTCCTCACTTTCATTTGTTTCATGGTATCTTTTGATTTCTTCTTTGACATCATTATTGACACAGTCATTGTTTAATAACATGTTATTTAGCTTCCATGATTTTTCAGTATTTTTCTTATGATCGATTTCTAGTTTCATAGCATTTTGGTCAGAGAAGATGCTTGGTATGATTTCAAGCTTTGTAAATTTATTAAGACTTGTTTTGTGTCCTAACATGTGGTCTATCCTAGAAAATGTCCTATATTCTGTGAAATGTATGTATATTCCATGAAATGCTCTGAAAAGTATTAGTATTCTGTGAAATGCTCTGAAGTTATCAATTAAGGCCACTTGATCCAGTGTGTCATTTAATGCTGGTGTCTCCTTGTTGATGTTCTTTCTGGAATATCTGTCCATTGAAGTCAAAAGGGTGTTAAAATCTCTGATTATGACTGTATTTCTGTCAACCTCTCTTTTTTGTGTCCATCAAGATTTGTTTTACACATTTAGGTGCTTCCATGTTGGATGTGTAAATGTTTACTAGGGTTATATACTCTTATTGAATTGTTGCCTTTATTATTATATAGTGTCCCTCTTTGTCTCTTACGACAGCTTTGATTTTAAAGGTTATTTTGTTGAATATAAATACTGCTACTCTCAGCTATTTTTTTTCTTTCCATGCTTAAAATATCCTTTGCCAACCCTTTACTTTTAGTCTGTGTGTATCTTTTGATCTGATGTAGGTCTGTTGGAAGTAGCCTGTATATGTATCTTATTTTCTTATCCATTCAGTTACTGTATGATTTCTGGTTGGGGCATTTAAGCCATTTACAGTGAAGGTGATTATTGACAGGTATGCATGTAGTGCCATTTTATTGTTAGACTATTTTCCTTTGTTTTTTTCTTTCATTATCTCTTCTTCTCCTCTTTCTCTTTCTCCTCCTCCCCTTCCCCCTCCTCCTCCTTCTCCTCCTCCTTCTTCATCATCATCTTTTCAAAGCAAGACCTTTTACATTTGTTGCAGTACTGGTTTGGTGTTAACAAACTCCTTTAGCTTTACATGGTCTGGGAAGCTCCTTATTTCTCCTTCAATTTTCAATGACAGTCTTGCTGGGTAAAGTAGCCTTGGTACAAGGCTACTTGTACTTGGTAAAAGTACAAGTCCTTACTTTTCATCACCTTAAATATTTCATGCCATTTCCTTCTGGCCTGAGCTGTGTCTGTTGAGAAATCAACAGATGACAGTCTAATTGGTGGTAACTTGTAGGTAACTACCTGCTTTTCTATTGTGGCTTTTAAAATTCTCTTCCCTTTAGGTCTTGCCATTTTTATTATTGTGTAGTTTGGTGTAGGCCTCCTTGAGTTCAACTTGTTAGAGATGCTCTGAGCTTCCTGGACTTGTGTGCTTTTCTCCTTCACCAGATTAGGGAAATTTCAGTTATTATTTTTTTCAAATATGTCTTGATCCCTTGCTCACTCTCTTCTCCTTCTGGTGTTCTAATGATGTGGATGTTTTTTAAGCTTCATGTTGTCCCTAAGGTTTCTTAAGCTCTCCTTGTTTTTAAACTTTTTCTTTTTGCTGCTCTGCTTGTGTGATTTTTTCTAATTTGTCTTCCAAATCACTGATTTGACCCTCTGCTTCATCTAACCTGCTGTTCATTCCTTTCAGTGTGTTATTTATTTCAGATATTGCATTTTTAAATTTTTGACTGGTCCTTTTTTACTGTTTCTATGTCTTTTTTCACTTTGTTGTATATCCTTATAATCATTACTCTATCTGATAAATTGCTTGCCTACATTGCATCTAGGTCTTTTTCTGGAAAATCCTCTTTTCTTTCCTTTGGGGCATGTTTCTTTGTCTTCCCATTTTGATCCACAGTGTGTGACTCTCTATGCTTGGCCTGTTTTGTGAAGAAAGAACCAAACTGTGCACCAAGGCCAGCTTTCATCAGCACCAGGCCTGGGGGAGGATCAGTTAAAGTCTCAGAGCTCCTAGTGATCTGCCTCTGCTGGCAGGCTTTCTGTAGGGCTAACTAGTGAATGTCTTGCAGCTGTATTCCTCAGCAACAGGGCTTAAGAATCATAGATGGTGTGGAGGGTTATCCGTGGGGAGGAGGAGGGCGAAGAATGGGTGAAAAAGTGTAGGGAGTAAGAAGCATAAATGGTAGGTACAAGATAGATAGGGGGAGGTTAAGGATAATACAGGAAATGGAGAAGCCAAAGAACTTATATGTACAATGCACGGACATGAACCAAGGGGTAGGGTAATGCTGGTGGGAGGGGGGTACAGGTCAGAGGGTGACAAAGGGGGGGGGAATGGGACAACTGTAATAGCATAATCAATAAAATGTACTTTAAAAAAACCACAGTGTGGGGCAGAGTAATTCTTGTGGGCGGGGCTATTGCTTCCCCTCAGGCTGATGCCATTCAGTGAGGAGTGCTCTGCCTGAGAAAGATGATCCCCTAAGCATGGGGATCAGCACCAGGATCCTGGCTGCTGTCATCAGTTCTTTCCCCAGAGCCACCAACCCCAGACTCTTCTCAAGTCGTCTCTAGTCCACTCTGCCCTCCCTTTGCCTGAGCCCAGGGTAAGTGGCTGCAAACAGAATTTTGTGTGTTGGCCCTTTAAGAGGCTTTCTGTATCTGGAGTGGACAGAAACCTCACTGCTTTTCACAGCTGTGTGTTATTTGGGTTCCTACAGCTCTTGTGCTGTAGGCTGAGGATACCAGGTTGGGGTTTAGACCTCATATTTCACAGTGGGAAGCCTCCCAGCTGCTGAGATGTCTTTCTGGAACTTCAGCTGCCACCGTGGAGCCCAGCCAGCCCTCTCGTGCCACCTCCCCACTCCCTACAAGTATGTTGTGATGTGCCTGCTTCCATATATCTTTGGTTATAAGGCTTTCTCCAGCTGTAAGTTAGGTTTCTTTTTATAGAAAGAGTTTCATATCTGTATCTAATGGCAGTCTGGTGAATCTAATCTTACCCATATAAACTATGTACCTCCTGTCACATGTTTGCTCTGCACAGTTCATCCTGCCTCCTTTGCTTGAAATGCTCTTCTGCCCCTTCTGTACCTCAGAAGTTCTTGTTACTTATCAAGGTGCAGCAACGATGTCACCTCCTTGGTGCAGCCTCCACGATTTCCTCAGGCAGGATGGTAACCTCTACTGAACTCCACAGCACTTTGCACATGGAACCTAAGCCCAACATTGTGCAATTGTTTTATTAGTACATTCCCCACACTCGCTGGGCTCAACGCTTGAGAGAGGAATTGTATCTTACCCAGTTCTCTTTCCTTAATGCCTGTCACTTAAGAGTACGACATACATATTTTTAAATGAAAGAAACATTTTATGTACATGTGATTTGGTGCAATATAATTTACAGATGACTATACTGAAATAGAAATGTAAACATAATATTTACATTATAAAACATCTTAAAATAGAAAATCTATCTTAAAGGAACTCAAATATTAACTAAGCTATTTGTTAATTATCCTATTATGCATATAGAAAAATGCAGCATCTTAACTCCATCTTCCTACCATTTTTTTTAGAGCCATCTTCCCCTTGCAAGGGTGACTGACCACTATCCTGACTTCTAACAGCATAGATTTTAGTTCCTGCCTTGAAAGGATGATGAACATCATATTTAAGTGGTATAAATATGTCTTTATTTAAGTAAATAAAGTTTTAAAATAATTGGCACTTCTGGATCTCTGTTTTATGTTTTTGTTTTTTTTTTCACTTAAGAGTTTGGACAGGAAATCTAAGTTCCCATCCTGCCCTCAAGTTTTATGAATCTGTTTAAACCTTAATGGTCTCTCCCACTTTACTTCTTATGCTACAGCGCCCTCTGATGGTAAAACATTTATGATGTACAGTTTACCTATTTCATAGTCACAGCAGCAGGTTCTCTGTAGTTTGAGAGCATAAGGGGGGGCCAGGTGATTCTAGTGGGCCAAAGTTCCTGCAGCCATTGCGAGTTATCGATCACGTGGTGCTCCCCAGAGTTGTCTAGCCAGAGGGCGGTGCCAGAATCTTTATCTGGTGAAACTTAACTCTGTTTGACTAAACGTTGTTTCTTGATTTATTAGAACGTTTTCAGGGTTCTCAGGGGCAGGCCATCTCCACTTCAGCTGTAGCAGTAGAGGAGAGAGTATTTTGATTTCATAGGATTTTGGTAAATTAGAATGTAATTTCCTTTTTGGGCCTCACAGACCTGATCAGAGCAAACAGGGTTAGTGAACAGTGCACAGCTGTTGGACAGGGTGTTTGAATCCATTTTCCTACCAAGGGCATTTTTTAAATGTAACCTGATTCTGTTGCATAATATTAATTTATACCAGCATTGAATTTATAATAACTTCTTTATTTTCTCAAGCACTGGCTACTAAAATAGAGCACATCTATGAAATGTTTCTTTTTAAAAGATTTTATATTTATTTTTAGAGAGGGGGGAGGGAGGAAGAAAGAGAGGGAGAGAAACATCAATATGTGGTCTCTTCTCACATGGCCCACACCGGGGACCTGGCCTGCAATCCCGGCCTGCAATCCCTGTCCCCTGACTGGGAATTGAACTGGCACCCCTTTGGTTTTCAGGCCGGCCCTCAATCCACTGAGCCACACCATCTGGGGCTGAAAATTTTAATGGAAGTAATTTGGGGAACCACTGAGGTAGAAGATTTGAACTGTGTTTATTTATAAAGTACGAGGTCTCCCTGGAAAAAGTCCAACCATGGTTAATATAATGAGAACGGTTTGTGTGACATTGGTGTAATTGGGCAACCAAGGAGAATGAACTGGAATGCACATGCATAAACAGTGACAACTTCACTGTACTAGTCAGTGGGGGTGGTATATGCTGTTGAGTGAGCATGTACACTGTGTGGCCGTTCAAAATTACTGAGTGAATAGAGCAACAAATCTGCATCAAGTTTTGTTAAGCTTGAACAATCTTCCATAGAAACTATTCAGAAGATTCAGAAGGCCACAGCTATGGGCAACTGGTGACTGACAGCTTCATCATGACAACTTGCCTGCTCCTGCATCGTGTCTCATTCAGTTTCGGGGTGAAATATCAAATCACTCAGGTGACTCAGCCCCCCTTAGCCCAGATTTGGCACCCTGCAACTTATGACCTTTAGAGAGTTTCTCTTAAAGATTTTCTCTTAAAGAAACCACACATGAACTCACGCACTCAGGCTCACTCCCTCTGAGCTCCCGCGCCAGGGTGGCAGCTTGAGGGGCACTAGTGGTGCGCAGGGGGAGACTGAAGTGTGTGGCCTCAAGGTGAGCAGAGACCATTGTCCCTTTTCAGGGCCCTCTCCCCAAAGAGCCAGCAGGCAGGTGCTATATCTAAGATTCCATCAACCTGGCAACACTTTATAGAGGCCCGTCCAAGCTGCTTTTCCATATGAAAGGCTGGTCTGGGCTCATGCTTCGTAACTTTCTAAATCCTCTCAAACTAGTAGCAGCTGGCCTCACTGACCCCAGGCCTGGAACTAGCAGGCTAGATTCACAGCTTGGCTTCACCTGGGAATCTCCAAGCCCAGCACAAGTAGCAGCCATCTCAGATTGCATTATAGCTCAGGCAGGGGGCCCCGGGCAAAACACAGGTGGGGGCTGAATTAGGCCTGCAGCACCTGGGAAACCCCAGGTTCCAGTGCACCCAGTGGACAGCCACAGGGCGTGTCAGAGCACAACAGATCAGAACAACAAGAAAAGGGAATCCAAAAAATGTGAGGATAATGTAAGCAGCCTGTGGGGCAACTTTAAGCAATCCAACATTCACTTCATAGTGGTGCCAGAAGGAGAAGAGAAAGAGCAAGAAATTGGAAATTCATTTGAAAAAATAAAGAAAGACACCTTCCTAATTGGGTGAAGGAAGTAGACTTGTAAGTTCAGGAAGCACAGAGAGTCTCAAACAAAATGGACACATAGAAACCCACTCCAAGACCCATAAACGAAATGCTAAAGGCTAAAGACAAAGAGATGGGGAGTGTGGGGGAGAATGGTTGAGGGGACTAAGAAGTACAAATAGGTAGTTACAGAATATCCATGGGGATGGATGTAACGTACAGTAGCCGAAGAACTTACACACATGACCTGTGGAAACGAACAATGGGGGGATTGCCTGAGGGAGTGACAGGCGCTGGGAGGACAGGGGCAGAGGGGGAAAACCCACGACAACTATAACAGCATAGTCAATACAATGTAAGTAAGAAATGTCTTGGACCACCTTCTAGAAAGGGCTACTGTGTGTGACTAGCTGTGTGTTTCCTTTCTGAGGTCGTGCCTAGGCTGCTTTTACAGAACTACTATTTACTGTAGTGAAGCCTGTGAACCAAATTATAATTAGAAGTTACAACTCTGCTTCTGACTCATGACTCACTTGATCTTTGAGTCCAGTCTGTTAAGCTGAGCATCACGGATCAAATAGTTTCCAAGGTTCTTATCCCCGTTCATATTGTGATTTCTAAAACTGTTTATTGCAGAACACAGAGCTGAGGTGGGGTGCAGGTCCTAGTTGCCAACAGCAGAGGGCACCATGCCCCTAGTGTACTAAGCCATTAGGTATTGGAAATTATATTTTGTAGCTGGAGGTTTGTATCCTTGGCGATGGAAAGGTGCCAAGAAAATCCTGTAATTTAATGTTTTTCAAAGTAAATTTCACTGCCTGTTTCTAGTATTTAATATATAGATGAAGCACTATATATTAAAAATAGGTAATTTTGACCTTCTCTGGGTATTTCCTCTTAGTTCTGTGAAGAGCTTCATCATTTCTCCCTCTCACTACCTCTAAGAACTGCATACTTAGCATAGGTGTGCACGGGGGACAGAGGGGAGAATTTACATTTATTGAGCAGTAATTATATAACAGGAACTACACCTGATTTTCTCGAATCTTCCCAGCAATCCTTTGAATTATGTGTAATTATCCTCATTTTATACAAGAAACCACCAGGGCTCGGAGGTTTTGTGACTTGCCTGAGTCCTCACAGTAGAGATTCAAGTTCAGGTCTGTGAACTCTCAAACCTGATTTCTTTCTACCACATCAGGGTCCCTATCCCTTCCCCCAATCTAAACAATTGGGTGATTGCTGGGAGCAGGAGCGCCTGAGTGGACACAGAAGGAAGTGTGACTTTCTCTGGTTCTGAAGTTCATGTGGCCCCAGTTTTTCTAGATGGAAGCTTTTCCTCTGGCAAGAATTTTTTGCCATTTACATTTAACATGATATGTACAAACAAATACCCATGGTTTTAAATTTGTAACCTGGATTATTGAACTGTGCAGGCTACTTTTGAGGATACAGCCATATCGCATTTTACAAGAAGGCTAGGTTCTAGAGTCAGTGGGTAAGGTGAAAACCACTGTGGCAAAATTATCTTTGAAAATCCCGCAGGAAGGCATCTTGTTAGAGAACCATGTGCTTCCTTTCTTTAAATCCAGCACAGCCAATCTTTCTTCCCTGGTTGAAAAGATCATGGTTTTTCTTATTGAACTTTAAATGATGTAGGTGGCTTATATCTGGGTGGCACTTCCCATCTTTAAACACCGGAGACTCATTCATCATGGTGAGATGCTTACAGTATGAAAAGTATTCTGAAATTTAGATTGAGGTAAGGAATGCCAAATTCATAGCTTATTTTGATGCTTATGCTCACTCAGTGGTTCTCAAAATTTTAGGCACACATCAGAGTCACCTGGCCAGCTTGTTAAACTACAGATTCCAGGATTCTACTCCCACGGTTTCTACTTCAGTAGGTCTGGGGTTCAGCCAGAGGATTTGTGTTTTATAAGGTTCCAGGCGATGCCCTTCCTCCAGGGAACTCGGCTGGGGAGCCACCGTACTCCCTGACTGGAAGCAGGTGGAAACACTGAGTCTGTCTCTCTTGCTCTCTTTTATTTTCAGGCTGAGCGGGTTAGTTTAATTAGTTTAAATTAAACACAGGGACTGTGGCTCAGCCAACTCTTAATCCTGTTGCTTACCTTACTACTTGGCCCAGAACAAGTACTTGGCCCATTCAATGCATGCCTGTTTGTGGGGGCAACTTTCCTCGCAAGTCCCCCCGTGTGCCACGGATGAGAGTAAACACGACAGAGACATGATGTGATCTTCTTGGGGAGGAGAGGTGGCCAGTTTCCCAGAAGAAAAAGGCCTTGAGCAGTGGCCAGTTTCTCAGGGTAAAAAGGCATTGAGCCCCTTCCTTCAAAGGCTTTTATTGGGCTGTAATACACAGGAATACAGGGTGGCAAGGATCAAACAGTAGATAACATTTCAAAGAAATCTGAGGGCTTAGTGTGAGTCAGTGTCTGTCAGGAAAGGGGGTTGCAGAAATTTGGGGAGACATACTCATTTCCTCTTGGACCCTTATATGAATGAAAGCACTCTTAGTAGAGCAGATTTCACAGGTTTATCAGGAAGTCTTTGTGATGCCAGATTTTTCCCCAGGACATGCTCTAGCAAGGCAAGGAGCTGCACCCCTCCCCAACAGGTATTCAGGCTTAAGGGGATCAGAGCCAGGAAGCGCTTCTCCCAGAGTAAGTGGGGACTCGGGCTTTGTCAAAGCTGGGGGCCAAGAGTCCATTGCTCCCTGTCGCAGCCTTCTGAGTCCTTCCATGAAGGCCTCCCACGTGATCGAGTCTGGCTTAGGTTGCCCTAGCTGCGAGGGGTCTTACCCGTCATTGACTTCTGACTAAGGTTTGGGGGCAGGGAGAGGAAACTGAGGCAGCTTTTGCTACCAGAGACAAGCTTTGTCTCTTGCAGTTTACATTTCAGAGGTCACTGACTCGTCCTTAGCCACAGGGGATAGAGAGTTACAATTCCTGAAACCAGGCAGAGCGGTCCACAACACCTGTTGAATGAATGAATGAATTAGTGAATTAACATATATAATGGGAGGGGTTTCTAGCACATGGACATCATTATTATACATCCCTATCCTATACAACCTACTTATTTTCCTGAAGGTAGGCAATTTTTACATCAGAATAGGACCATATATGGCAAATATCATGGACATTAAGAAGTATGCAATTAGGTACATTTTGAGGAACATGCACTGTGGGACCCATACTATGAATGTGGTGGGTGTGTGTGGATGTAGCTGGGTCCTGGGAGTCCCGTCTGACTCAGAGTAACCTGGGAGTCTTGCAGGCTCTGGGTCAGGTCAGAGCCAGCTCCTGCCCAGGGAGGCTTGAGCAGCACTTGGATCAGCTCCTGTCTGATCTAGACCAGACCCTGTGTTCTCACTCCTGTCCCCCAAAGACCCGGGGAGTTCAGCCCCTTTGACCCTAAAGGCTCAGTGGAGCTCTGCTGTGGGGTAACTGTAAACGTCGGTAGTTGTACAGGACCCTTATCCAGCTATAGGACTTGATGATTATATTTTACATGGTGAGTTTATTAAGCAGAAGGGAAATTGCAAACTATATATATTCAAAGTTCAATTTAAGTTTAACATTGTTGTCATTTTTATCATTTTTGACATATTTTTATTATCTTTCTTGGAAAGTCTCAGTATCCAGTGTTTTTGTTCTCTCAGTGTAGGTTTATTTTTTAATGCATTTTATTTACCTTTTACTTGAAAAAAACTCAGCAAAAATTATATACAATATGACATTCTATCTCTAAATTCTTCTATGTACAGCTGTAAAAATAAACTTTTCTTATGTAGCTTAAATAATATGATCACTTCTAACAAAATTAACAAGTTCTTACTGCCATCTAATACCTAGTCCACATTGAAATTGACCTGACTGTCCCTAAATCATCACTTGTATCTCTTTGTTCAAACCAGATACAACCTGGAATTGTGCATTGCATCTGGTTATCATGCTCCTTAAAATTTACTTAATCCAAATGGTCTGTTTTTTTAAAAGTGATTTATTTTCTTAAGTAGTTTAAACACTTTCCTTATCATCTTGTTTAGAAGGTTTAGCTGCAGCAGCGTAGCTCTGCCTAAATAATCATCAACTATGAATCAGTGACAACTGAACTACTAAGGTATGACTCCACAGTGAGCCAGTAAGCCTGAGGGTGATGCTTTGAGGAAGAGGGCCGAGTAAATTCCTCCTCTCCTATGTGGTTGTCAGTCAGAGGCAGGAGCTTAGTTAGTTGCTCAGTCCTATGTAGAGGAGAGAAAAGCTCCCTCACCAGGGAACAGTACTTGCTATCATTCTACCCCCTGCAGTGGTCTAATGCCAGTTTCCACTGAGGCAGTAAGGCAAGCACAGTTACCTTTTGGATAATTTCACTATGATCAAACACAGCAGACAAAAATATAGAAGATAGTATAATTTGATTGCAGTTTATCTCTAGCAATTATAGATGTGCAATTTAAGTGGCAACAAAGCAAGCCATTTGCTGGGATGATGCTGTATTCCACAGAGCTTTATCTTTCAACATTTTCTGGAACATCTGTTTCCTTGGGCGAATTATATATTCTCTCTCTCTGTCTGTTTTTAAACTTGGCAGTTTAAATTCAACTCTATTTTGCATTAGTTTCAAATGTAGAACACAGTGGCCAGACAGTAATATACTTTACATGGCGATCCCCAGGTCTTTCAAGTTCCCACCTGGAACGACTCAGAATTGTCACAATAGCATCGGCCACACCACCTATGCTGTGCTCCGCATCCCAAGACTGTTTTGCAACCACGGGTGAGAACTGCTCATCCCTTTGCTTTTTGCAGCCGACACCCCAACCGCCTTATCCTCTAGCGGCCATCAGTCTGTTCTGTGTAGCTGTGTGTCTGTTTTGTTTGTTGTTCTATTTTCTTTACATTTCACATACAACGGAAATCATATAGTATTATTGTCTTTCTCTCTGACGTATTTCACTTAGTATAATTTCTAATTTCTCTCCGGATCCACTCATGCTGTCACAAATGGTAAAACTTCGTTTTTAATGGCTGGGTAATGTTTCGTTGTGTGTATGTGCCAACACTTTTTTATCCACTCGTCTATTGAATATTTTGCTTCCACATTTTGACTATTGTAAACAATGCTGCACTAAACACAGGGGTGCATATATGTTTTTGAATTAAACATTGCCTTGCCATCGTCTTGTAAAATATTCCACTATTGGATTTTTCTGATTGCCTTTGTAGAATGTCTTCAGCTTACTCTTTACCCCGTGTATTTCCTGGAAACTGGAGATTAGATCTAAAGGCTGAAGCAAGATGCAGTGGAACGTTTTTGTCAGGAATTCATCCTAGGTGATTTGTGTTTTGTGCTGTACTGTGTGAAGCGATACATAGCCCCTGCCTGCCTGTCAGTGACGCTGACTCACATTGATCAGTAGAGTAAGGTGATGATGGTCTGATCCTTATGTTGTGAGGGTACAGGTTCCCTTTGTGAAAAGACAGTACTTTTTATGATACGACTTTGGCACTAATATGAATGTCTATTTCCCTGTGATCCATCCTCCTAATGCTTTTAATGCTGTTTTATAATTTTTGCCTGAATCAGTAACTTCATTAGGGTTCACAAAACTATCATTTTTCTAATTCTGTCATTCCTTCTACAATAGCTGGCATTTGATTAAATAGGACTCTTTTTCATCAACTGGGACTGTTTAGTATTGCGAAATACAATTCTGTTAAAAAGGCAGGTTAAATGTTGAGTTCTTTACCTTTTTTATTCCCAATTTCAAAGGATTTGGTTTAGTATACACTTTATACGGTGCAAATGAATCTTTTTCTTGCTTTCTCTTTTTTGATATCCTGATTCAGAATTTTCATGAATTGAATATTTAATCAATTACAAGTATTATTCTTATTTGTATTCAATTTGTTTTCTATTCAATTCATTAAAACTTTACCCTGTGATAATCTCTCATAGTTGGTTCCTATGTCTGTTAGACATAACTTTATTAACTTTTGAACACTTTCACTTCTTTCTTGCTTCCTTGAATTGCAAAGTGCATAGCTTTATCTCATAGCTTCCATGTCTCAAATGTCAGTCAGACAAATTACAAACAAGCCCTCAGACACCAGAATGGTCAGACACCAGAATCTGGGAGTGTGAAATATCAAACGTTGCTGGGGTGATAACATTTATAGACATTTTCAGTGGCCTATTTATTTTTTGAGTTTTGATATTGGAAGCTTGAATAATGAAAATTCAGGTGGTAAGAGATATCTATACCTTAAAAATTAATTGGTTCACCAAATTTAAAAAAAACAGACTTACATAAAATGGAATGACAGCTATCAGAGAGAAGGAGTTGGGAACCTGGGTGATAAAGGTGAAGGCATTAAATGAGAAAATACCAACCAACAAACAACAAACCAAAACCCCAAAACTCACACCCATAATTAATAGTATGATGGTTACCAGAAGAAAAAAGGGGTAGAAAGAGATAGAAGAAGGTAAAGGAGGGATAACGAGACAAAGCAGACTGGACTTTGGGTGGTGAACACACAGCACAATATGCAAATGATGTATTTTAGAATTGTATACTCCAAATCTCTGTAATTTTATTATTCAATGTCACCCCAATAAATTCAATAATTTTTTAAAATGAATGGGTTCATATCAGTATTTCCAATTCAATTTTAACATTATTATGTTTTAAAGTAGTTACTTGATTTTATAATTGTATCTTTTATACTGAAAGTCTTGACCACCAATAACATTGCTTTAGTTTACAATATAAAGAAAATAATTTTGTTTTCTCTTACAATATAAAGAAAATAACAGCATCAATATTGCCACTAATAATAAATCAAATGAAGTTTAACTCTTTGTGATTTTTATAGCATGGTTTGATTTTAATGAAAGAATAAATTTAATTTCTTTTTTGTTGATCTCATTGAATTATTTTCCTTTGTAATATGTGTTTTGTCTGTTTCGTTTTTGTCATAGGTTGATCATTTTGGATTTAAGACTGATAAAATCTTTATTATTTTTTTTAAAGATTTTATTTATTTATTTATCTTTAGAGGGGAAGAAGAGAGGGAGAGAAACATCAATGTATCGTTGCCTTTTGTGCGTCCCCTGCTGGTAGTTAGTCTGCAAGGAACCGGCCTGCAACTCAGGCATGTGCCCTGACCGGGAATCGAACCGCAATTGTCTGGTTCGCAGGCCCGCGTTCAATCCACTGAGCTACACCAGCCAGGGCTTGATAAAACCTTTAAACTGCACTACCTAGTAGCTGCTCAGCACTGGCAGAAAGAGGGCGGGTCCGAGCTTTTCTACACTGGTAATGAAGGGGACATTATCTGGTTTTGCAACAATACCGTATGTACAGACTTGTAAAGTTCCTATGCTTTGTTTATCTTTTATCATTATGAACTAGAAAGATATTTTGCAGTATATATGACCAAATATTACTGTACTCAATTGTGAAGTTCTTTAAAAAACAAGAAAATAAATTTAATAGAAAAACAGCAAAATAGCGTGAATAGGCACTTCACAAAAGAATAAATACAGATACCCAATAAACCTGCATGTTCGGCCTTAAACAATTATACATGAACAAAATGAAATACTATATCTAGACAATTGAATTTTAAAAGAATTTTTATTGTAGCATTTCTCTAGAGTAAACAAGATATGAGAGAAATGGGAACAGGAATATTATGGCATGTAGTTACTTTACTGAATTTTGTTTATATTATGGTCTCTGGAATGTAAATACATAGGCACAAATTTTCGTATGTTTGTTCAGTATTAAACACTCAGAGTCCAGGACTGGTAGGTGTATAGTAGGTGTTCAGTAAATATTTGTTCAATAAATGAACAAATAAATCCCGATCAAAGCCAATGCAAAGAAAAAATACAAGTTTAATTGTTGAATAGGAATTGACAAAGTTAAAGTTGTAGCTGTATTTTAATTTAGCTTTTCTGTTTTACAATTCTTCTTATATTTATAAGAGCAAAAGATGGTATAGCTGTTAGCTTGCTTTCTGTATTATATTGTCTATTATAGTTTATAATAATACTTGAATTCATTAACAAAACTGAACTTAGAAGGACACATGATATGTGCCAGGGCTGTGACTAGGAAATGTGACCATTCTACCAAAAACCTAGATGTGAATTACCTTAAAGTGGGGGTTGAGTCCTGTCTTCTCCACTGTAAATGTCTGACATCGTACCTGGTATTCAGGATGTCTCAGTAAATGTTGAACTGAACTACATTGAAATCAAAGATATGAACTCAGTTATACTGTGTTATTGTCTGCCATATTTCTGTTATTTCCTTAGGAATGTTAAGGGTATAAATAAGTTACTTGGAAATAAAACAGTTCCTTGAGAAATGAGAAGCTAGGATAGCTGTTCTCTTAGATCAGAGATGAGTGAAATCTGAACTTATTTTCTGTCAGATGCCCCCCCTGGTACTCTGTGAAACAACAGAGTCGGCCTTGTCTGCCTTTCTCTTTCTGTGTGACTTTCCTTTTGTGCCAAGGCCACAGGGCAGCTTCTCCAGTCCAGGGATGTCCCCAGCTCCTGTTCTTCTGTATCACAGGCTGGGGGCTGTTCCTGCCNATTTTGTTTTCTCTTACAATATAAAGAAAATAACAGCATCAATATTGCCACTAATAATAAATCAAATGAAGTTTAACTCTTTGTGATTTTTTATAGCATGGTTTGATTTTAATGAAAGAATAAATTTAATTTCTTTTTTGTTGATCTCATTGAATTACTTTCCTTTGTAATATGTGTTTTGTCTGTTTCATTTTTGTCATAGGTTGATCATTTTGGATTTAAGACTGATAAAATCTTTATTATTTTTTTAAAGATTTTATTTATTTATTTATCTTTAGAGGGGAAGGAGAGAGGGAGAGAAACATCAATGTATGGTTGCCTTTTGTGCATCCCCTGCTGGTAGTTAGTCTGCAAGGAACCGGCCTGCAACTCAGGCATGTGCCCTGACCGGGAATCGAACCACAATTGTCTGGTTCGCAGGCCCGCGTTCAATCCACTGAGCTACACCAGCCAGGGCTTGATGAAACCTTTGAACTGCACTACCTAGTAGCTGCTCAGCACTGGCAGAAAGAGGGCGGGTCCGAGCTTTTCTACACTGGTAATGAAGGGGACATTATCTGGTTTTGCAACAATACCGTATGTACAGACTTGTAAAGTTCCTATGCTTTGTTTATCTTTTATCATTATGAACTAGAAATATATTTTGCAGTATATATGACCAAATATTACTGTACTCAATTGTGAAGTTCTTTAAAAAACAAGAAAATAAATTTAATAGAAAGACAGCAAAATAGCGTGAATAGGCACTTCACAAAAGAATAAATACAGATACCCAATAAACCTGCATGTTTGGCCTTAAACAATTATACATGAACAAAACGAAATACTATATCTAGACAATTGAATTTTAAAAGAATTTTTATTGTAGCATTTCTCTAGAGTAAACAAGATATGAGAGAAATGGGAACAGGAATATTATGGCATGTAGTTACTTTACTGAATTTTGTTTATATTATGGTCTCTGGAATGTAAATACATAGGCACAAATTTTCGTATGTTTGTTCAGTATTAAACACTCAGAGTCCAGGACTGGTAGGTGTATAGTAGGTGTTCAGTAAATATTTGTTCAATAAATGAACAAATAAATCCCGATCAAAGCCAATGCAAAGAAAAAATACAAGTTTAATTGTTGAATAGGAATTGACAAAGTTAAAGTTGTAGCTGTATTTTAATTTAGCTTTTCTGTTTTACAATTCTTCTTATATTTATAAGAGCAAAAGATGGTATAGCTGTTAGCTTGCTTTCTGTATTATATTGTCTATTATAGTTTATAATAATACTTGAATTCATTAACAAAACTGAACTTAGAAGGACACATGATATGTGCCAGGGCTGTGACTAGGAAATGTGACCATTCTACCAAAAACCTAGATGTGAATTACCTTAAAGTGGGGGTTGAGTCCTGTCTTCTCCACTGTAAATGTCTGACATTGTACCTGGTATTCAGGACGTCTCAGTAAATGTTGAACTGAACTACATTGAAATCAAAGATATGAACTCAGTTATACTGTGTTATTGTCTACCACATTTCTGTTATTTCCTTAGGAATGTGAAGGGTATAAATAAGTTACTTGGAAATAAAACAGTTCCTTGAGAAATGAGAAGCTAGGATAGCTGTTCTCTTAGATCAGAGATGAGTGAAATCTGAACTTATTTTCTGTCAGATGCCCCCCCTGGTACTCTGTGAAACAACAGAGTCGGCCTTGTCTGTCTTTCTCTTTCTGTGTGACTTCCCTTTTGTGCCAAGGCCACAGGGCAGCTTCTCCAGTCCAGGGATGTCCCCAGCTCCTGTTCTTCTGTATCACAGGCTGGGGGCTGTTCCTGCCTCTCCCAGCCCCAGCTGGTCTCACTGGCAGTGCAGTGAACTGAAGGCTGGTTGGGGAGTCTGACCTCAGAAGTGGTAGAAGGGAATAGACGGTGTAGGAGGAGCATTCCAGAGAACTGGCTAGATAGAGCCAGATCATGGAAGGACAGATCCTGGTCCTTTCCCAGCCCTGCACACATTTTCACACTTACTAAAGTGTTCCAGTTACGTAGTCACATATTCTGGACATTCATCTATTGAGAGGTAGGATATCGTAGTAGTCAAGAGTGAAGACTTCAGCCAACTGAAGGTTTGAATTTTGGTTTTGCGATTATGCTGTGTGACTATGGGTGAGTTTTTTATTCAGTGCCTCCATTTTCTCTTCTGTTATATGGGTATAATAAGAATGTCTAGCTGGCTTGGCTGGTGTAGCTCAGTGGATTGAGCGTGGGCCTGTGAACCACACGATCGCGGTTCGATTCTCAGTCAGGCCACATGCCTGGATTGCAGGCCAGTTCCCAGCAGGGGACTCATGAGAAGCAACCGTACAATGATATTTCTCTCCTTCTCTCCTTCCCTTCCTCTCTAAAGACAAATAAATTTAAAAAAAAAGAAACTTAACAACTCTAAATTTTAAAAAAAAGAATATCTAGCTTATAAAGTTATTGTGAGGACCAACTAAGAATCAGGCACTTAGAGCAATGCAGGCACATCATGTTACTAAATGTCTATATATTACATGGGCCTCATTTGAAAAATAATGCCTTGGTTTGTGTAGCTTAGTGGATTGGATGCAGGCTGTGACTGGTTTGATTTCTGGTCAGAGCACATGTCTGGGTTGCAGGCCAGGTCACCAGTGGAGGGTGCATGAGAGGCAACCACACATTGATGTTTCTCTCCCTCTTTTTCTTTCCTTTCCCGTCTCTCTAAAAATAAATAAATAAAATCCTTAAAAAGATGAAAAATAAAATACTGAAATTGAGACAAATAGTCACTTATTACAATGTGAATCAGTTCAAATAAATCGCTTCTTCTCAAAGCCTGGGGTCAAGTTTACAGAGGTTTGAATGCTGTGATGGATGGTCCTTACCTTTAATAATCTCATAGTCTGATAAGGGTAAGACACACATGTAAGCAAATACTGCAACTCAGTAATAGAGATCTGTACCTAATAGCACAGTGGTGTTTAGAGGAGGGAGCGAAAAGCCCCGCCAGGCTGTGGCAGGCAGAGGATGATGCCCTTGAGCTGGGTGGTACAGGGTCTAGAGATAAAGGGCAGGAATGAGTGGGGTGTTGAGAGGAGAAGTGAGGTTATTGAGATCATCACAGGTATCAGGTTAAATTCTCCATTTTTACACACATACAGCTCTTTTAATTGTCGTTATTGATCAAAACAAAAACTTTTAGAGTTTCTTAATCTTTGTTAGGGAGGAGCAGCACATTAAAAGCCAAAAGGGATGCAGTAGGGATGACAAATAGTTTTAATGTATGCTAAGTCTAAAACTAATTGATGGTGGTTGGCTGCCTAGAATGCTTTGTTGAGAACATTCTGAGGACGCCACTGATGTGAGTGAAAAATTGCAGTGACTGATTAATGAGCAACAGTGTGTGTGGAAAGAAAAATGTCTTACAACCCTGGGTGATTGTGCTCTGGAGCCAGACCGCCCATGTGTGAGTTTTAGTGCTGCCACTTCTAGCCGTGTGACTGTGGCAGGTTACCTAAACTCTTGTGCCTCAGCGACCTTGTCTGTACAATGGGAATAATCAAAATGCATAGCTCTTCGATTGTTGTGAAATTAACTGAATTGATACTACCTATAAGGTGTCTACAGCAGTGCCTGACACACTGTAAGCACTCAATTAATATTAGCTAGTGCTAGTTACTATTTCTTTTCCAGTACATAAGATTCACATGAAAACCTAAGTGCCTATATGCCTAAGTGCCTAAGAGCTGGGTGTGCCTATATGTACTGTTTTCTCTCTTATGTTGTAAATATCTAGGAGTAGACAGTGAACTTAGATATTCCCAGCTCTTATTAGGTTGTTTGACAAACAGTACAATTTTAAGACTATTTTAGAAATTATGTTGATTCTATGGCTGCAGTGTCAGAATAAGGAGATTTGGGTGACTTGTGGTTAAGCATCCTGTGCTGATTTTTAATTATTTCACTGTAATACAGTGTGAGATGCATGTGTGACACTGGAATAGCAATTTCCTCATTTATCTGCATAACAAATATAAATTAGGCAGTTCTCAGAGACCTGTTTTTGGTCTAATTGAACATTTAAATAGGAGTCATACAAAAGTTTAATGACTTTTTTCATATCCTGATTCTAGTCTCTAAATTTGTAAATTCGTCCTAGGGGTTCATGTGGGATGTGGCTGAGGACTGAAAGCTATGTTGGTGTTTGCTGAACACAGATACTATGGAAAGTCGCTACCTTTTGGTGCCAACACACCCAAAGTAAATCTACTTTTCACTTTTAGGTTAAAAGTTTGTTTAAATTTTAAGACAATTTCTAATTACAGTTGTACTGTAAAAAGGAAATAATAGCTTTAATTGCACTGCCTAAGATTTCTGCAATTTGCATTTTATCTCACTTTTAAATGTAATTTGAACAGATAACGATTTTTAAAACGATATTCTTATTATTTCTAGTGTTGATCAGTCTTTAAGTGTGATGAGGCTGGTCTTCCCAGGTGAGTCTTAATCTATGGCTGCAGAGACTGTGGGGAGAACTCTTCATTGTTTCTAAAATGTCAGTAAATGATTGGGTCCACCACTAGGAAAAATATAATGAGAAGTGAAATGCTCGTTGAATTAGGTGCTTTTCGGCAAAATGAGGACAATCTCTATGATTCGTTGAAGCCAACTGGCCCCTTGAGTTCCCTTTTGGCCTTTCCCATTCTCACAGGGAGCTTGGGCCTTGGCCATAGACTCTGCACCTAATACACCAGGACACCTTTTCCACGGCTGCGTCATTCTGGTGATGCCCTTGTGATTCTGGCTATGTGATTTTGTCATTTATACTGCTATTTACTTAATGCTTTCCCTTAAGCAGTTCACTTTTCAACCCTATTACTACCTTAACAAAGGCTTTATATACTAGTTATATTTTCTAAGTTATATTAAAACAACTATTAAATTAAAAATATTTGTGTAATACCTAAGATCATCATACGTACCACCAGTATACACATACCATGCTTTTGAGGAACTCTGAGTTAGAAGATTTTGAAGTCAATTATTTTTCTCAACTGCCTGTTTTGAAAAGAAGTTTTTATTTTTGTCCTCAGAGGTTTTATTATCCTGTATTATAAATAAATAAAAACTCCTTTGTCATAAATGATAGGCAGATAATTTGTTGGTATTTGTGGGCTTCCCATGAAATTATTTTTAGCTTATTATTTTGCATAATTATCTGACTGTGGGGGGAGGTGACAGGTCCTGAAACCATTGGGAAGTAGTCAGCTTGTGGCAGATACAAACATAACCTCCTCTCTTAGGTCCCTATGCTTCATACTTTTTAGCAAAATGGAGCTAAGTGCTCTCTTTGATATACTTTTTACCTTTGTGTGCTCAGAGTTTGTCAGTTGCTTGGATATTACAAATATTGTACAACGACTGGAAAAAAATGTTCACTCAAGAATACAAGTGCTGTGAAAACAAAGTGAGGGGTAGTGACAGACAGTGAGAAGGGAGGTAAGAACTCAGAAGATGGAAAGCGTAGCTGACACACACAGGAATGATGGGAACTGTGTGATCTGATGTGCCAAATGATGGGAGGAGTCAAACAAAGTGGTGAGACCAAAGCATGACGGCCAAATAGGATAGCCTAATAGAGGTATGCAACCGTAACAGTTATCAATTAGTGTGTACCTATTTCCTTACACCTTGGTGGCTTAAAACAACAGCCAACATTTATTATCTCATAGGAATTAAGAGTGACTCAGCGCCCTGGCTGGTGTAGCTCAGTGGATTGAGCGCGGGCCTGCGAACCAGAGGACTGCAGTTCGGTTCCTGGTCAGGGCACATGCCTGGGTTGCAGGCCGGTTCCTTGCAGGCCAACTACCAGCAGGGGATGCACAGGGGGAAGCCATGTGTAGATGTTTTTCTCCCTCTCTCCTTCCCCTCTACATATAAATAAATAAATAAAACCTTTAAAAAGAGTGACCCAGCTAGGTGGTTTTATTTCAGGGCGTCTTGTGAAATTGAGATGTCAGCTGGTGGTGCAGTCATCCGAAGGCTTGCCTGCGGCAGGAGGTCCCTCTCCTCTCCTTGAGGGTCCATGTAAGTGACAGACTGGTACTGGACATTAGCAAGAGGCTTCAGCTTGTCTCCCCCTGGGTTTCTACAAAGGCCTGCTTAAGGAGCCTCTCAACATGGTAACCAACTTCCCTCAAAGTTGACAATGGGAAGAGCAAGGTGAAACTACTGTGCTGTTTATGACCTAAGATTGGAAGTCACAAAATATTTCTTTCATATTCTATTTGTTAGAAACAAGTCACTAAGTCCAGCCCAAGTTCAAAGGGAGTGGAATTAGGCTTCGCTGTTTGAAGGGAGATTCCTCATTAGTCTCAGGAGCTTAGCAAGACTCAGTTTGAGTTTCACCTCCCTACACTCCAGTGGGAAAATTGCCCCTGGGCAGAGACCTAGGTGATCATGGAACTTACTTTATGAGTGTCCTCCTCTGAGCTCTCTGTGTCTCGTGTTGCTGTTTTACAATGCCTGAAAATAGTTGCTCCATAGGTTGTTTTTTTTTTAACTTGAATTTTATAGTTTACAATAGGCAGAGTAATTTGTTTTAGAAGCTGGTATATCAGACTTAAATTTTTCTGATAAAGAAGGGCGAATTTCATTTCTACTGATTCTTACTTCAGTTTTCCACATGATTTAGCTTACCATTGCCTACATGGTAGCCATTTAAAATGTTTGAAGATTTGAAATAAAAGTTATAGTAGTTGTCTATTCAGCTTAGTATTATATTCTATGACATTTGCTGTTAAATATATTTACATCTATTTCTATTGTTTCTACAAACTCAGCAAGGTATTTGGTAAAAAACATTTAATAGAAATTATATCTGAATGCAAAATGCATTATGCTCTCTCTACAAACATAAAATCTCTTGAAATCAGCACTGCTATGGCTTTGATCAGGCCTTTTAACTCAATTGCCTAAAAGTCTATTTGGAGAAAAGCTTATCTGACTCTGGCCTTTTTCTGGATTTACACTATGCCTAAGCTGCTATTATGTGCACACTCATACCCATGTTCTTCGTTATTTTTCTTTAGGATTCCAGGCACTTGAATTTTCTGACACCAGAACAAGCTCTGGCTGATTTTGGAGAGTTAATCAAACACTTAAAAAGGACAATCCCGGGAGCTGAAAATCAACCTGTCATTGCCCTGGGGGGCTCTTACGGTGGCATGCTTGCAGCCTGGTTCAGGATGAAGTATCCTCACGTGGTGGTTGGATAAATGCATTTATGTTGGACACGAGAACTTCTACATGGTTGTCAAGGCAAACCTAGAGATTTATTTTGGATAAAACACATTCCATTCTATTATACTGAGATTTCTAGTTTCTATCTCATTAACAGCTATTAATTATTTTATCATCACTTTTGAATAATGGATGTAAAATGCATAGATTATAGAGTTATATAACTTAGAAGACCAACAGTTGCTGTAAATGAACTAATTACTATTACTTAAGACAAGTCCTGTGCTATCCCCTTTGCATATTCAGTGTCTTTAATCTTTGTGATGTATGTAACATATGTAGATCTATATAATGCATGGTCAGTGTTTAATGAGTGGCAGCTGCTATCATAGCACTGTGATTCAGGCAGCAGCTTCTGTACTATAGTGCTACATACATCATAAAGGTCATCCACCTACAGGGGCGTGGAGTGGAAAGACCACAGACTCTGGATCTTTTTACCATTCACCAGTGGAGTGATCTGGGCAAGGCTCTCTTCCTCCTGAGCCTTCATGTCTTCCTCTGCAGAAAGGGATACTGATACTTACATTCTCCTTAAGGTTGTGCTGAGGATCAGAAAAATAGTGGATGTGAATACACTCTGGAAAGTGTAAAGACACATTACACCATAAATGTTAAGTTTATTTTATACAAAAGTTTGTTATTGTATGTGCTCTTCTTAAAAGATTCCATTGTAAAGAACATTCCTCTTAGCTTTAAAAACAAAGGCTGGCCAACTTGATAATTATTAAGTTTAGAGAATATAACTGACTCTACAGCTGGAACGAGTGCTGGAAATGTAAATAGAATCGGTAATACAAGAACCGGATCTCGAAAGCACTTTTACTATAACTGTCCCTTTGAACTATCGACTGTACATCTTGCTTAAAAATTTTTATCCCAGATGGAACAAAATTGTTTGCTATTAGAGAGATTTTTTTCATCTAAAAAGTATAATGACCAGTGGGTGCCTTGCACATACCAGGCCAGAGGTCAATGTGTCTTGAGTTTGCTATTAGAGAGATTTTTTTCATCTAAAAAGTATAATGACCAGTGGGTGCCTTGCACATACCAGGCCAGAGGTCAATGTGTCTTGAAGTAAATTGAATTTTGATAATACAAAATTATTTAAAAGAGCAGATCTCTCTCATGGGAAGAAAACCTGAATCAAAATAATGAGAAAAACCAAATCTCAACCAATTTGTTTTCATATATGTCTATGTGCTAATAATGCATTATCCTTTTGTATTATTTTACTATTTACAAAGCACTTTATTTCTTCATTGATTCTGCTATTACAGTTGTCCTTGTTTTTACCCCTTTGCCCCCTTCCACCCCAAATCACCTATTCCCTAAGGCAATCCCCTGACCATTGCTCATGTCCATGGTTTCGTCATGCATATAAGTATTACATGCATATAAGTATTCTTCAGCTATTACATTCCCTGTACTGTACTGTACATCCCCATGGCTATTCTGTAGCCACCTATTTGTACTTCTTAATCCCCTCACTTCTCACCTACCTGCTTCCCACCTGGCAACCATCTGGTACCTAACTTCTTTTCTCTTGCTACTTTTAAGATTCTCTCTTATCTTTAACCTTTGGCCTTTTAATTATGGTGTGTCTTGGAGTGGGCCTCTTTGCATCCATCTTATTTGGGACTCTCTGTGCTTCCTAGACTTGCATATCCATTTCCTTCACCAAATTAGGGAAGTTTTCTTTCACTATTTTTTCAGATAGATTTCCAATTTCTTGCTCTTTCTCTTCTCCTTCTGGCACCCCTATGAAGTGAATGTTGAACTCCTTGAAGTTGTCCCAGAGGCTGTTTATACTACCCTCATTTTTTTGTATTCTTTTTTTCTTGTTGTTCTGTATGTTTTTTGGTTCCTGATTTGCTTCCAGATCATTGATTTGATTCTCAGTTTCATCCACTCTAGTGTTTTTTTCTCTGTAAATTGTTCTTTATTTCAATTAGTGTAGACTTCATTTCTGACTGGATCTTTTTTAAGCTGCTTAGGTCCTTATTAAGTTCCTTGAGCATCCTTATAGCAGTGTTTTGAACTCTGCATCTGATAGATTACTTATATCCATTTTGTTTAGCTCTTTTTCTGGAGTTTTGATCTGTTCTTTCATTTGGTCCATGTTTCTTTGTCTCCTCATTTTGGCAGCCTCCCTGTGTTTGTTTCTATGTATTAGGTAGAGCTGCTTTGACTCCATGTCTTGGCTGTATGGCCTAATACCGTAGGTGTCCTATAGAGTCCAGTGGCACAGCCTGCTCTATCACCCAAGCTGAGTACTTGAGGTACACTCTTTGTGTGGTCTGCATACACCTTCCTCTTGTAGTTGAGCCTTGGTTGCTATTGGCAGATC
Organism: Sturnira hondurensis; assembly: GCF_014824575.4. Classification (NCBI taxonomy): domain Eukaryota; kingdom Metazoa; phylum Chordata; class Mammalia; order Chiroptera; family Phyllostomidae; genus Sturnira; species Sturnira hondurensis. The sequence goes on from NW_028086738.1 coordinate 82,191, forward strand.
AATGGGAGGGATTTACCCAGGCCAGTCAGCTGCAAGAACTGGCTGTGACCACTGACCACCAAACTCTGCCCTCCGTGGAGGGTCAGCTGTGTAGGGGCAGTGTGGTGGTGCTCTGATGTGGTCTGTAGCTGTCTATGGGGTGCACTGAACCTGAGGTTTCCTGGGTGGTGCAGGCCAAGTTCAGCCCCGTCCTGTGTTTTGTCTGCGGTACCCTGCCTGAGCTATAAAGCAACCTGAGGTGGCTGCTACTTGTGCTGGGATTAGAGATTCCCAGGTGAAGCCATGTTGTGGATCTAATCTGGTCCATTAGTGCTGGGCCTGGGGTTCACTGAGGCCAGCTGTTGCTTGTTTAAAAGGATTTGGGAAGTTGTGAAGCATGAGCCAAGACCAGTCGTTCCTATGGAATAGTGTCTTGGGTGGGCCCCATAAAATGGATGAGCCAGAGTCTCTAGGACTCCCCAAAGCAAGCCAAGCAGTGTAATCCAGGTTGATGGAGTCTTAGATATGGCCCCAGCTTATCAGCTCTGTGAGGGGAGAGTTCAGCAAAGAGACAATGGCCTCTGCTTGCCTTGGTGCCAGACACTTCAGTTTCTCCCTGTATGCCACTGGTGCCTTTCAAGCTGCTATCCCAATGCTGGAACTCAGACGGAGTGACTCTGAGTAGGTGAGTCTATGTGTGGGTTGTCTCAATGGAACAGTTTGAGGCTCTAGCATTTTTCTCCACCAACTCTGTTCCCACTGGTTTTTGCAACCAAAAATTGTGGGGACGTATCTTCCTGGCACTGGAATCCTGGGCTGGGTGCCTGGTATAGGTCTGGGACTCCTTGCTCCCAAGATGTCCCTCCCCAATTTTTATCCCCCACATGTGGGTGTGGGAGCAGCCTGTGCTGCACTGTGCTTCTCCTGCCAGTCTGAATGAATGTGGTTTCTTTAATTCTGTAATTGTCAGACTTCCCTTCCACTAGATTTCTGATGGTTCTGAGTGATGCTTGTTCTACATTTTAGTTGTAATTTTGATGTGGTTGTGAAAGTAGTGAGCCATGTCTGCTTATCTCTACTGGAGGTCTACAAAGCACTTTCATAGACACTATCTCATTTAATCCCCACAAAAGTGAAAAAAGGAGGTATAATCTCAGTTTTATGGAGAGGAAATTTAAGCTCAACAAAGAGGTGAGGATTAGAATTGAACTCAGGCCTACCGTTGTTCTGAGCTTATGATCTACCACATTGCACTGGGGTAGAACAAGACTTCCCTAAAGGTTTCAGTGGATTGCTGGCCACAGTGTGACAGCTATCAGATTTAATTCTGTCCTCCAGATACATAGCAAGAATTACATCTGCATCTTTGCCCACCTGAGAATAAATGAATTGGGAGATGATAATAACATGGGGAATTCTCTTGCTTTTTAGAACAGGGTTTGGCAAACTATCTATAAAGGACTAGATAATAAATATTTTAGGCTTCGTGGGCCATATGGTTTGTGTCACAGATACTGAAGTCTGAAGGTATAGGTAAGAAAGTAGCTGAAATTAGCCATAAACAATGTATAAATGAATGAGGATGACTGTGTTCCAGTAATACTGAGTTATAAAACAGGCAGGGGGCTGGATTTGGCCGGGGACTGTAGTTTGCCTACCCTGATTTAGAAAAAAAAAGCTAGAAGAATACAGCTTTTTAGTAGTCATTTGTTTGTGATTTGGAACAGTGAACAGTCTAACTTTGGTTTCTTCCCCATTTCTTTAATGTTCCTTTTAAGATACTTTTCTGTTGAGTCTTAAATGTAAATAAATATTCTATTTTTGTCTCTCTTAAATAATCACTCTAAGTGAGTGGAGTATATCTCAAATATTTAGTCATCTGTTTTTGATTTAGCACAGTCTATCTTTTAGCTTCTGTATATATGAATTATAAAAGTTCACTCTTAAGGCAAGATAACTTTGTGTCTGTCCCAAAGTCAACTTTTACCTTTTAATCCAGGATGAGTTCTTGTCATTTTCTTCAATTATTTCTTATTGACTTTATACTTCCTTTTGGCATATTAGGGAATTGTTGATTGCTCGTGATATATTTTGATTCTGTTTCCTGTTGGTACCCTACCAAAAATACCTTCTCTTTGCCTCTTGCTTGAGAAACTTTGACTACACCAGTTTTCAGTCATCCTGAATGATTTCAGAATTTTCCACTACATGTCTCCCTCCCAGACTTGTAGCTTCAGATCAGTTTCTTTCACTGTTCATTCTCTTTCTCCTTTCTTGACCCCTCTCTGTTCTCCCAACCCACTAATCCTGGGAACACTACCCAGTTGGGGGCGTCTCTTTCACTTGGATAGTTCCATTTAACCAGGACTCCTCCTCCCTCTGATACACTTCCTCCTTTTTAAAGAGCTGACAAACAGCTGTCCTGTTCTTTTGTTTCTTTTAAAGCTTTCCTTTTATATTATTTTATTTTTAATTAAGTGCATCGGGGTAACATTGATTAATATAATTATATAGGTTTCAAGTGTACGTTTCTATGGTACATAATCTGTATATTTTGTGTGCCCACCACCGAAGGTCAAATCATCTTCCATCACCATATACCTGGCCCTCTTTACCCTCTACCACACCTTTCACCCTTCCCTCTGGTAACTGCCATACTCTTGTCTGTGTCTGCGAGTTTGAGTTTTATATCCCACCCTGACTTAGGATGGTGAGATAATAAACAACAGGTGGGTTATGGTAAAAAGCAGGTGATTTCCAGGTCTCTCTGGACCTTGTAAATGTTCTGAAGGATCCATAGGCAGTGACTGAATGCCATTTTCTGTGTCAACTCATTTAATTTGTCTTTGGACTTTGCACACTGAGACTCCATTTACTTTGTTTACTGTTAATAGCAGCTGCAACATTCATGCAGAAGTAATCATGGACGGGGCTGATAGAACAAATGGAAGAGGAGAAAAGGGAAATAGGAAATGCCTTTGTCAGTGGACTGCTTGCTCTGTTGGCATAAAACTACTGGGTCTCTTCTCAGTTTAAAGAGGAGTTTTAAAGGATGTTGCAGAGTTTATTTATTTTGGAATCATTTGTTTTTTTAGCTGATAACTCACCCAATCTTTTTGTTCATCCTTTTGAGCATGCAGATAGATGTTGTGAAATAATAAGATATAAAGTGGAAAATCTCTTCGGTTTGTCTTGGTTTGGTAATGTATTCGACCTCTCTGGGTGGTTTAAGCGGTTTAGGTGCATTCTGTGAAAAGGGAGCTTTTAATGACAAAACTAATGTGATTATCCGAGTGAGTGTGAGAGGGGTATTGAAGCCTCAGAGAATGAAAATCTGTTAGAAAAGCTGAATGTATCTGCTTAATCCTTTCTCTAATGTGGATGGGCCATACTCTCTGAGAGATTGGTCTTTTTATTTAAACTATCTTCTTTCCTTCATCTTTTAAACATTTTTTGCCCTCCCCTTTCTTTCTTTTATTCAAATGCTTATCCGTATAGGTGGGGGACACAAGGCTTTTCAGGAAATCATTACTTTTACTTTCTCTGGTGGTGTTCGTGGGCTCAAGGGACAGAACTGAAATATTTGGCTGCAGAGCTGGTTAGTTTAGTGCTGAGGTTAGAATGTGCTGTTATTTCCAGGATTTCTACCCTCTTAAAAACCACACTTATTAAAATGGACTTCTGATACTGTTTATTGTTTTTTCCTGGTTATTTACCTTTGTTCCAGAAAGTAGAAAGTGAATTAAGTCTATTTCATGTGATTCTTAAGTCTTTTATTACTGCTTTACAGTTTTCTTCTTACTATAGCATAAATAAAAAAGTTTTATGATTTTATAGTGCCACAGAATCCCTTCCAAGTTTTTACATAAAAAATAATCTTGGAAAAATATAAAGACAATCTAAGAATAAAAGGAATTTGTATAAAAATACCCCTGGGATGTGAATTACAGCATAGGAAATAAAATCAGTAATATTGTAGTAGCTACAGAGGGTGCCAGGTGAGCACTAGACATTGGGGGATCACTTTATAAATCATATAAGTACCTAACCACTGTGCTGTGCACTTGAAACTAGTATAATATGATATTGAATGTCACCTGTAATCAACATAAATAAGTAAGTAAGTAAATAAATAAATAAGCACGAGATTACAGGTGTACTTAGGTAATGTTTGTGTTGTTATTGGTCTCATGCACTGAAAAACGCAAAGCTGAGTATGTGTAGCTTAGTGACTACGAATGGGAGCGTCAGAGGAAGTGTCTTTGAACCTCAGCTCTGCCACTTCCTGGTTGTGTGGCTTTGAAGTCTCTCAACCCCTGTGTGTTTCAGTTTCCTTGTGGCAAAATGGGAATAACAGTCATGGTAATGCTTATTCGTGTCATTAATGAAGGTTTAATAGGATGACATATAATTAGGCACTAAATTTATGTCATATAATAATAATAGCTATTATTGCTATTATGTAATATGAAGGAGATGGATTGTTATTCCAGGACTCCGTGGTCTGAGTCTGGGTTCGGAACCTATTGTCACAGTTTTTAAGTGATGTGTCTGTAGCCAAACCTCCCTAAACTGTTTATTCCTCTATGAAATGGGGACTGACCTTATATGTTTCTCCCTGTGCCATGGTAGGGAAAGTGCCGGGCCCCAAGGGACATTTAATAGTTGTACTAGCAGCCTCAGTCATAGCTGACCCCAAATAAGTGAATTTATGGCCTTAAGCAATGCCTCGTGTAGAAATTGTTTAGAAGATGCTATTTGCCAGTACCCACAAAATGGAAAATATACTACATAGAAAATATAGTACAGGGGCCAACTTCGTGTTGAGTATTTTGGATGGAAGTGATTGGCAGGGACTCTTCTTGTTGTCTGATTAGATCACGGTCCCCAAGTAAACAATCAACGGGGCTGAGTGCTTGCCCTCAAAAGTGGGTAATGTCTGCAAATTATCAGGCTTAAGTTGAAGTACTATATGACCTTAAATCAAATATGCCAATATTTGACTGTTTGACTTATAAACATGAAAATTTCACAGGGTTCAATTTAACATTTATATACACATTTTGTGCCCCCTACAGATCTTTAATGAAAGTATATGAATATCTTTTTTTGAATTACTACAGTCTTTAAACAAATATGGGATAGTGCTAAGGTTTTACCATTATAACTTCAGTATTTTTTGGAAAACTGCACTCTTTGCTACCAAAATTGTTAAGAAAATGCATAGTGATACTCTGAGATTGTGTTTTTTATGCTGGAAGATGATGCTTGGATTTGTAATCTCTGAGTTAGGAAGCAACTTTAGAGCCACCTGAAATAATAAAATACCTTTGGTTACTTTTCTAATATTTTACAAAAAAATTAAGTGATATTTTTCTGGCCTTCTATCTAATATATTGATAAAATTATAAATGGGTACTTCCTTTCTATAGGCAATTTGATAAGAATGTTGCAAAACCTTTAAAAATGCCATTTCCTTTGAACTGGTACTTCCTCTAAGAATTTATCTCAAAAAACAAAGATATATGCAAATATTTAGCTGCAAGTATACATATTTTGGGCTTGTTTGTAATAATGAAAGGTTGAGAATGATACCAAATAATCGATTGTAGGGTTTTTTCAACTGTTCATCAAGCATTGTCAACCCGTGCTGGTCCCCAGCCACGCTTGTGTCTTTTAAGGAGCGACAGTAACTGCTATTTTCGGATGCTATTCATGGGATCTCCTCTTTTCTTCGCCTGACAGAGGCCCAGTGTTCTGGTGCCGAGAGGGGATCTGATGCCAACATGTGAGTCACACTCACTTGCTACTGTTCTTTTCCAGAGTCTGAGGCCACTTGTTGCTGCAAGTCAGCACCCTCGGTTGCCCCTACCCAGCGCGCATCGTCTCCCTGCCTCAGCTCCCATGCTGTGCTTGAACGTAATGCTCTTCTCTGCATTTATGCATCTTACTCTGTGGTTTTGTGCTGCGGTTTGAAAGTGCTTAATCCACTGTTGGTGTCCACATACAGGAAACAATGCTGATCATCTGTTGGAAATAAGTAGTTTAAAAATTCCGTGTTTGATTCTTGATTTCCATATGTTCTTGGGTATTTCTGATTGGCATATCTCTTAGGACCATTTTCTGAGAAAAGTGTTATGCAGCTAGGTATTTTTTGATTTACATTTCCTTATTATTTTAGTGTCAGTGGGTTTGTGAAGCTCTTCATTTAGCACAATTCTGTTTCTCTATGTGCCCTCTAAACCCTAGTGTGTGGTCTCATAGTTACTTTTATAAGGTATGGAATATCCAGTTCTTTGGACATCATAATTTCTGACTTTTCTCACACTCAATATTTCCAAAAAAGTACTGGGAATAATGCATACTCCATCTCCACTTTGGAAAGTCACATGGAGTTGAGAATGTTAAAGGCTCCGAGAAATCCTACAGTCAAGAAAACTGTTCAAATTTGCTAACAATTTTCCTAAAATTGACTATGAAACAAACACCAAGTGTCATTTAACATTCCACAGAAATATTGTTGTGCTGAATACATGTGGGGAATGGCATTTAACTTTTCCTCTGATTCTTTTTCTCTGTCTTTTCAAGATTTCCCCTTTTTCCAGGGAGGTATTTCTGGAAGCTGGTCCTAGGCAGAACTGTACCGAGAGGCTGTGTTTGCTTGCAGCTACTTGCCTCCTCTCTCACTGTCCTCCTTCCCCGATGGGACCACATCCCCAGCCCAGGCCTGGTTGCTCCTGCTGCCCAGACTCTCTCTCTAAAGTGGGGTAACTGAGTTCTTTTCCTCCAGGCTTCTTTTCTGGATCCACCTCTCTCTCTCTTTCAAAAAATTTTATCAGAACTTGCCTGATATGTATCTTTTCCATATGAAATGAGAAAAGACCAAAGTACTGGGTTCATGCGAAGGTGTTCACAGAGGATGGAAACTTAATGTGTTTTCCTTGTGACTGGGGCTGGGTGCAGTTTTACAAGGGGCTATAGCCTAAGCTGTGTAGCATAATGGGTCAGATGTGTATTTTGTAGCCAGAAAGACTGATGTTGAATCTAGGTCCTACCATTTATTAGCTGGTGGCCTTGAATAAAGTGCTTTAACCTAAGAATCAATTTCTTCATGCAAAATAATGGACTATAACACATCTGATAGGATTGCTTGGAAATTAAGTGATATGATGGTTGTAAACCCAGGGCTCACTAATCATTATCTGTTGTTATTGCTATTCAGTTATGATTCCATTGCCTGTAATTTTCCCCCTCCACTTTATTGTCAAAATTTTTAAGCACAGGAACGTTGAGCCCTGGCTGGTGTAGCTCAGTGGATTGAGCACGGGCCTGCGAACCACACGATCGCGGTTTGATTCCCAGTCAGGGCACATGCCTGGGTTGCAGGCCAGTTCCCAGCATGGGACTCATGAGAGGCCACCACACCTTGATATTTCTCTCCTTCTCTCCTTTCCTCTAAAGATAAATAAATAAAATTTAAAAACAACAACATAGGAACATTGAAATAAGTGGATATCTGTCAGGAAAAACTGCAGCCATTGTTAATTAACAAGAACAGTTTGCAAACATCAATGGCAGCCAAGAAGAGTGGGCTGGAATGCACATGGCTGAACAATGATGACTCCACTGTACTAGCCAGTGAGGGCTGTAGATGCCACTGAGTGAGCATGTGTACTGTGTGGCCGTAGCATTCAAAATGACCAAGCAAATAGAGCAATGAATCTGTAACAAATTTTACATTAAGCTTGAACATTCCTTTGTAGAAACTATTTGATGATTCAGAGGGCCACAGCTATGGGCAACTGGTGATTAGCAGCTTCATCACGACAATGCGCCCACTCATGCATCACATTGTGTGTAGAGTTTTTTTTGTGAAACACCCCTTTACCCACATGACTCAGCCACCCTATAGCCCAGATTTGGCACCCTGCCACTTCTGGTTTTTCCCAAAACTGAAATCACTTTGAAAGGGCAGAGATTTCAGATCACTGATGAGAATCAGGAAAATCTGATGGAGTAACTGATGATGAGTGAGAGAATTGTGTGAAGTCCCAAGGTGCCTACTTGGAGGGAGACTGAGGCATCGTTGTTATATGTACAATGTTTCTTGTATCTTGTAACTTCTGCAATAAATGACTTGCATTCTGAATACCTACCATGGGTCAGGCACATTTCAGGAGTGCAAAGAGACAAAGATAAATGAGACATGCTCTTACCATCAAATGTACCTTTTGAGAAAGAAGCATCACTAATATTATAACTGATCTTGTAAGTTTTATAAAGGAAGCATTTTATGGGCACAGATAAGAAGGGAAGTCTAACTTGATTTTCCCTGAGCCTTTTTCTTATCTGTACAATGAAAATTATGAGAATACTTTCCTTCCAGAGTTGTTTTGAGGATTCAATATGATAACAGATGTGAAAGAAAGCAGTTTACGAGGAAGGAGTATATAGCTCTAACTTCTGTGTCTTCTTAGCTGAGCCACCATGAGAGGTGGTATGGGACAGAGCTAACAAGCAGGAGCCCTGAAGCCTGACTGCCTCAGGTCAAACCCTGACTTTGCTGCTTACCAGCTGTATGACCTTGGGCAATTTATTTAACTAGATTATTTGGGCCTTATTTTCCACTAGATTCTTCTGGTTTGCTTTCTCAGGCCTGCACAGAAATGGTCATGCCCTTTTGTACAAACAAGATTGGGGGCATGTTTGAACCTCACTCCTGGGACTTGAAGGAATTTTCAGATGATTGTTTTAAACAGTGGGGTGTGAAACCAAGGCCCTCCTGGATCACTACTGTGTATGGAGGCAAAAAAAAATCAGTTCTCATATGAATATCATTTTGGGGTGAGTTTTGGATGGTTCAAAGAAAAACTTGGTTGATGGATACCTTTGTAGAATAGGTGGGAAAATAGAATGAGAAAAAAAAATGTTGGACAACACAGTGTTATAGAATATACCCAGTGGTATCCTGTTTCCCTCTTCCTTCAAAGATAGAGGATGTTGGGAGCTTTTGAGATCTTGCTTCCATGCATGTCATCAATTTGGCTCAACTAAACTCTTAGAAAACTTCCTAAGAAAGAGAAGGAGAGGTGGAAGGAGAGAAGGAGGAGGAGGAGAAAGAATGACAGAGGCTGCTGAGAAGTATGATGTTACACTCTATTACCTGTCCTACATTCTTAGAGGCTTAAAAACGACCCAGTGACAAAATGACTTTTTAAAAACTCTCCAGCACAAAGTGAAGCATCATCTGTTCTCAATTTGTTTTACTTTTGTTACTCTTGTTAATAATGGTAGTAAAAATGTATCAGTATGTAGTCAACAGACACTTTTGAAGCTCCCAATCTGTGTTGTTTCAGACAATGTGTGAGGAACTTTAAATAAATTACCTGAAATTGAACCCTTACAACAATCCTGTGAAGCGGCGTTATAGTTCTTTTTTTTTTTTAACTGAAGAGGAAAGTGAGGGCCACAGTGTTCAGTCATTTGCCAAAATTCATCCAGCTTTGTTTTAGTTACTAATAAAGCCAGATTTCAACCTTGGTCTGTTTGACCATAAAAATCCCGTTTGTTCTCCTATGTTACACTGCTCCTAGAGAGACATATTTGGCTTTGGTTCACATCAGAGTTACATGAGCAGACTCTATGTGTATCTGATTGTGACTTCAATATTTCCATGTTTTGGCTTGTATATCAGGTTGTCAGCTATTAAGAATAGCAACCCTTGAGAATCGCGGTTCGATTCCCAGTCAGGGCACATGCCTGGGTTGCAGGCTGGTTCCCTGCAGGCCAACTCCCAGCAGGGGACGCACGAAAGGCAACCATACATTGATGTTTCTCTCCTTCCTCTCTAAAGATAAATAAATAAATAAAATTAAAAAAAAAAAGAATAGCAACCCTTAAGACTAGCTGTAAGGGTTGTCAGCTAGTTATTATTCTTAATCGAAAAACTTCCCAAATCTATATGGATAGAGTAGAGAGATACCCTTACATAGATATTAACCTGGAGCTATTGTTTAAATTGCATTGAATAAATGTCATTCTTTGACAAGCTCTTAGAGACAAGAGTTAAAACTGCTTTGGGGACATGCTCAACAGCACTGAGGAGTGAGGAGTGCCGTTATGATGGAAGAATCGGTAGGATCGTAGTCTGGGTCTAGGCCCATAGCAGGGCCCACCTTGCAGTCTCTCTGACTGAGTTGGTGCTGTTTTCTCGCCCAGTGGGGTGCCTACCCAAAATAAAAGTAGGGACACTTTAATGGAGAACTTAGAGATTCATTTTGTTTAATTTCCTTAAATTGTGTTCCTTGCTCTCAACAGCATTCTTCACAAATACAGTCTTCAGCTCAGCTTTATAAATGAACAAATAAATCTACGTAGGGAATGTAAAGAAACTGCCAAATCTGGGTGTTTGAAATGAGGGAAGTGTGAAGGACCAAGAGGATCTAAGCTCATCTTTGCCCCGCAGAGATTTTCCTTTAAGGGCTAATCTGTCTGTATGGAGTGTTGATATGGACGGCTCTAGCACGCTGACACTGTAAATCATCCTTGCTTGTTTTGACCTTATAAAGCTGAAATTTAAGTTAAGTTATAGAGTAGAATCTTTAAATCCTTCCGTGAAAATTTTAATATATGCATTTTGTCAAATACATTGTACTCGTTTTATTGGATACAACCATCAAAGATAAGTACTTTAATGATCCATTTGTTCTCTTACATTATTTTCATCAAGTCGTCAGTATAACCGTCCTCCTCCTCCTCATCACTGGGAGCAGTACTGATTTGGGGAGAAAAGTTTAGGGAATAGAACTGAACCTCATAGGTGGAAATTATAGCTCAGTGTTAAAGGTTTTTAGTTCAGTGTTGGAGAGGACTTTCTAACAGAGCTGTGCAAAGGTAGAATGAGCTGTCTTAAATAAAATTACTTAAGTTCTCTTTGATTGTCAGTTTTTTCTCCTGAAAAAAAATGAGAATAATTATACCACTCACTCTATACACTTGTAATGCTTAAAAGTGTTACTCCCATGAATTACCTATCCCTGAATATCCTTTTTCTTCCTCTTTTTCTCCTTTTCTTAAGACACAGGTGTCCTCCAGGTAACCTCCCTGACTCCTTCAGGGAGGTTAGATTTCTGCACCTGCTTAGCTCCTAGGGCCTGTGACTGTCCCCAGCACTCTGTGTGGAAATTATCTGTCTGTGTTTCTGTCTACCCCCAGGAGATTGTGGACTTCTTAATGTCAGGGGCGGTCTCAATCATCTCTGTACCTTTAGCACCCGCTACAGTGACTGGGACATATTGAATGTCCAGTAAATGTGTTGGTAAAAATGAGGAATGAAATACAAAGCTCGGGAAGGCTCCAGAGGCAGGTGAAAGGTTAAAGATGTGAAGATGCTGGTTAATCCACTTCTGCACTGGCAAGTCTACTTTTTAAAAAGAAATCTTTTTTATATGTTGCTTGGTGAAAACTCCAATGCCAATTTTTTTTAAGTTACTTAAAAATTCACAATTCTGCCCTGGCTGGTGTAGCTCAGTGGATTGAGCTCGGGCCTGTGAACCAAAGGATCGTGGTTCGATTCCCAGGCAGGGCACATGCCTGGGTTGCAGGCCAGTTCCCAGCAGGGGACTCACGAGAGGCAACCATACATTGATATTTCTCTGCCTCTCTCCTTCCCTTCCCCTCTAAAGATAAATAAATAAAAAATATTTTTTAAAAAAGAGAGAGATTTCTTTAAAAAAATTCACAATTCTGCTTTTCTGAAGAAAGCACTTTTCCAAAGTAAGGAGCAGCCTCAAGTGTCTCTGTGCTGTGTACTTAATGGCTACCAGCTAGAAAACATTTCTGGTTGATGAATGAGAAAATGTCCAAGGAGCCACGTGAAAATATCTTTATGTTCATGCTTCCCTCCTTACATGCCTCCCACAAATTCATGACTGCTTTTCTGATTGGGAAGTTCAGTCCGTAGTTGCCAGTGAAGAGCTTGGGCTTTGAAGTTAGAGAGACCAGGGTGCTGTTCCTCTTCTTCACTGAGTAAGCTGTGTGGCCTCAGGCAGATTGCCTAGTTATTTAAGTTAGAAATCATGACTACCTGACAGAGGCATTTCAGGGAGTGGTTAGACTGTTATGGAAGGAAGCACCATGAGGGCAGAGATTCTGTTTGTTCACTGCTGAATGCCCTGTGCCCAGTCAGTGCCTGGTACAGAGTAGACACTCAGTAAACATTTGTTGAATGAATGAGGATTGAAAAAGCAATAGCTATTAGTAGTTCACTTCAGCATTTAAAAAAATTTCATAGTGGTTTTGTTGGAAGGATTAATTTTTCCCCAACCCCAAACGATGAGGTATTATCTTAACTCAGTGGTCGTTCTCAGTTACTTAAATATAAATTCTGAAAGGCAATTACTGAGAAGCTGATTAGTTTAATATCATATTTCAGAAAAATTGTTGCCAGCTATTAAGTGAAGTTCACTGGTGGGAATTTTATCTGGGCATCTGATTCTCTCTTGAAAATCATTATTACTATTGTTTTAAAAACATTCCTCAGTGACTTGTTTAAGTTTCACTTGTGTAGGACCAAGAAATTCAAGTCCATGTGCGTTTTAGGTCTCTCAGCAACTCCAAACACTGTTGCTAAGTCACTGGGTGATTCAGATGACCTTTTAAATCAAAAGCAGTTTACTTGCTGTGTGGCTGTTAGGATGGCTTTTTTGTTTTGCAAATAATGGAGAGTTTCCTATCTGGGCTGGTTCTGTCAAATGGGAATAATGATAAAGGCTAACTGTTCACTTAGGAGAATCCAACCCCTTGTGTAGTTTACTTTAGAAATAGATCTGATAGTTACAATGTAAGGATCCTATTTTGCATGTGCACTTTCCCTCTTTAAAAAATCACTTATTAAAAAAATCACTTATTGATTTTAGAGAGAGAGAAGGAGAGTGAAACATTGATTTTTGTTGTTGTTGTTGCTCTTATTGCTTGATCGACCACTCACTGCCTGATTCTTGTATGTGCCCTGACCAGGGATCAAAACGACAACCTTGGTGTGCTGGGATATCAGTAAAAAATCGATCTCCCTGGACAGGACTCCTTTTTGTTTTTAATAAAAGCAAACAAAGTAAATTTTTGGATTGACTTTTTCCCAAGAATGACAGTATTATGTTGCAAGTGGACCTTTTAAAAAAACAAAACTGTGGTGAGAATTTGTTGTGGAAATTTAAGCTTGCATTTCGAGCATATATATATTTAATGTACCTAAATGAATATGTTTTTCATTTAACTTGCACATTTGTGTAGAAAAAAAATGATTACATTAGTTATCTGATTCAATTTCTATGAGAAATGATTTTACACTTTTTTCATGATTCATTTACCTCTCAGAAGTATTAATGTAAGAGTGGTCAGGCCAGATCTCCAGGAGAAAGCAAGGAGCAGGGAGAAATCTCCAAGTTGGAACTAAAGGTTAGAAGCTGCTTGCCCTCCCTGTAAAGGGAGGGGCCACCGCAGAAAAGAGATTGCCCCAGGCAAACTATAAACAAAGATAACTGTAAACAAGCCAGCTTGCACAGCCCAAGAAATCAAGCAGCCCTTGCCTTCCCAACAGGGAGGAGCTGCAGGAGAAAACTACAGCCTCAGGCAGCATCACTAGAAACTTTGCCGGGAGGCTGCATCCTTATGCAACATGGTGGCTGGAAAAGAGGCAAAGACAGACATCACCACATTACCACTCATTGATTGGAAACCTGGAGACTCCCACTGGCCTCTGGAATGCATGGGATTTGGGGAAAGGACTTTTAAACAGAAGAGAGGCAGAAGCTTGCTCTCTTGCCTCTTGGCCTGTTGGCCACTTGGCATTTTGGCTTCTTGGGCTCCTCTTGCTTTTCCGTGCATGGGGGGTGTGGCCGACAACAGGACTGCTTAAAGCTTAGGCCTCGCATGGTAGAAAGTGAGCTCTGGGAGACAGGGTCCCTCGCTGGGATGCAGCCTCACTGGGCACTAGCCCTTGGGATGCTCCGATCCTGTGCAACATGGCAAACCGGGTCCTCAACTGTTTCCACTCTCTCACCCTGGGACAGAGCACAGAGATGGAGAGAAGCACATGGAGGCGTGAGGTGGGAAGTTCCCCACAAATGGAGCTTTCCCTGTACCTGTTTGGAGTGTTCTGGCAGAACACCCAAGACTCTGAGAGAAAGAGAGCTGCTGTGAGGTGATGGCAACTCTGGCAAGGGGGAGAGAGAGGGCCTGGAGCTGGAGAGATGGAGACTCATTGGAAAAACAATATTGGGCTATAAATAAGCAATAATGGGGAACCTCTGGTTATGGATCTGAACTTGAAGCTTCCTAGGGGTGGCTGGTTTTTTGTACTTTGTGGGTGAGGTCGGTTCAGAACAGGAATGTTCCCAACCCCCTCTGCAGAAAAGGAGGGGGTTGGGAACATTAAAAACCTAATAAAAACCTATTTCCTTTCCCACAAAAGTTTGTGTTGTGCATGTATATGGTGACACACAGCTGGACCCCATGCTGCTTGGTTACATTAACACCTCGAAGGCTTACAGAGTATGCTAATAATATAATAAAACTTCACATGTATATGGTATTTTACAGTTTATACCTTTCACATATATAATTTAACTGAAACCCCACAATATCTCTTTAAGGAAGGGCATTGCCCTTAAAATGTGGGGGTGTTATACATGTGGAGATTGAGGATCCAAGAGATCAGGTTACTTACCCAAAATTATGTGGCTAGTAAGGCTATAAAACTTAGATCTGCTGCTTAGTTAATTTTTCTTGCCACTACTACATGCCACTGAAGATCAGTCTCTATATATCTATATTAATCATCTATATGCACTCCGCTTTTTCACATAAAAAATACTTACATGACCCTGGCTGGTGTTGCTCAGTGGGATTGAGTGACAGCCTGTAAACCAAATTGCTGTTGGTTTGATTCCCAGTCAGGGCACATGCCTGGGTTGTGGGTCAGGTTCCCATTTGGGGGCATGGAAGAGGCAAGTGATCAACATCTCTTGCACTGATGTTTCTCACCCTTTCTTTCTCCCTCCCTTCTCCTCTCTCTAAAAAAAATAAATAAATAAAATCTTGAAAAAAATACTGAAGTGATTTATATGTTCCTGACCTTGCATACATGTATTTAGTCCTCTTCTGTATAGGGTGTATGATAGCAGGACAAAGACAACTGGAAATTTACATTATTTTCTTATTCTTTTGGTAAATATTTGTATGGCTCACACCATGTGCCAGGTATTAAAGGGACCATAATAAAGCAGACGAAAGTCCCTCCTCTGGGGGAGTACTAGTTTTGATAGAGAGATAATTAACAAGATAGCACCTATAAATATATAAGGACATAAGTGCTAAGGAGAAAAATATAATCAGGGAAGAGGGCTATAAAATGTTGAGGTGTGTGGGGAAATAGCAGGATTGAAATTTTAGAAGAGAGTGACCAAAGAAGACATCACCAAGGGGTGACTTTTAGAAAATGATCTGTAGGGAGGACTTAGACAGATATGAGCTTGGTGAGATAAAAATACTCCACCCAGAGGAGTAAGTAAGGGCCAAGTCCTTGAGAGTGAATGACCAAGCATGTTCTTCTGCAAGTACAGCAAGGAAGCCAGTGTGGCTGAAGTAGTTGATGAGGAAGAGAGTAGCATTAGTTGAAATCAGAGTTAGCAGAGAGCCCAGATCATGTAGAGACTTGCAGGTCGCCGTGAGGCCTTTGGTTTTTAATTTAAACGAGATGGGAAAATTTGAAGTGTTTTGAGCAGAGGTATGATATAATCTGATTCAGGTTTTAATAGGATCAAATTGCTCTTTTAGTGACAATAGGGAGGTAAAAGAAGAGGAGGAAGGTCAATAAAATGCAATTCGGTCTAGAGATAACGGTGAGTTGGATCACAGTGGTGGTGGTGGATGTCCAAATTCTGGGTATATTTGAGTATATAGCTGATAAGATTTGTTGACAGATTGGGTGATAAAGAAACAGAAGATTAAAGAATGACACCAAATGTTTTGGCCCAAGTAACTAGAAGGACAGGGTTACCATTAACAGAGATTGAGAAAGTAGAGGGAAGGCCAGGTTGGGATTTGGGCAGTACCAAAAGCTCTGTTCTGGACCTGGTATTTGAGAAGTATAATTAGACTTCCACATAAAAATGTCAAGTAGGTGGTTGAATTTTGGTTCTGAAGTTTAGGGGTAAGGTCTTGGCTAGGGACACTATTGTATTGTCACCTATGTATAGATTATAAATAAGGGTTTCTTTATGATTATGCAAATCATGGGAATAATTTCATATATCTAATAATAAAACCTTGAAGATTTGTTATGTCAGGCTTCGTAACAATATCAGCAAAATAAATGTGCATTAAACAAATGTCAGAATATAACATGAAATGTCCTGTTATTTCAAGGGTTATGTAGACAAAGATTTTGCAAGTGATGGCATATAAGGGAAAAGTGATCTGATACCTATCATGCCACAGGCCAGGTTCTTAAATCCAGGTATTTTGGTCCCTATTTTACTTTGAGAAATTTAAGCTTCTATGAGATTAGGAGGCTGACATGGGCCTGGGACCCAGGTGTGTCTGATCTCAAAGCTCGTGTTCTTTTTACTCTGCACCAAACAAGTCAAGAGGGTATGTGCTGAAGATTTTGACGAGCAATCATGTTCCCATGGAATGTAATGCAGTTATTAACATTCCATGTTATTACAATGAAATATATTACCATTCCATTATAATATTAATGTTAATAGCATGGAATGTTATTCCAATGCTCAATGTTAATACATTGCTCAATGTATTAACGTTGCTCAGTGTTAATACATTGAGCATTGGACTAGGGTTATAAGACCTGAGTTTGTCTATCAGATTTGCCATTGCTAGGTGAATTATTTGGGTGTTAGTTTTCTCTTCTATAAAAGGATTGCAATTAAACCTACTTTGTAGGATTGTTGTAATTGCCAAATATGAAAGGCTCTGTAAACTCTGAACCAGTCTATGTATGTATGGAGTTAATACCAGGAATCCATCTCATCTACAAAAACATCAAGAATGAAATACTTAGCAGAAGTAGCATTTCAGTGAAATACACTGAAAATTATGAAATACTGCTGGAAGAAATTAAAGATCTAAATAAATGGGAAAATATCTCATGTACTTGTGGATGTACTCATGTTCTTCTTGTGGAAGAACTAATATTGTTAAGATGTCAATATGCCACAAACTGATCTGCAGATATGGTGTAATCCTAGTCAAAATTAGAGCTACATTTTTTTTACAGAAATTGAAAGTTCAGATTAGAATATATATAAAAATGCAAGGGACCCAAAATGGCTCAAATAGTCTTGAAAAGAAAGAACAAATTTGAAGAACTCATACATCTAGTTTCAAACTTGTTATAAAGCTACCATGATCAATACAGTGTTATACTGCCTTAAAGATAGAAAATAGATCAATGAAAAAGAATTGACAGTCTAGAAGTCAACCTTTATATATTAACTGGGAAAGTCAACCTTTCCCAGTTAATTGACCTTTAGACATCTAAATAGGTTTCCAAGTAATGATGCTGGGAAAACTAGATATTCACATGCAATAGAATGAAGCTGGATTCCAATTTCATACCATACCCAAAATTAGCTCAAAATGAATCAAATGATTTAATTGATAACCCGGTTTTGGCCTTACCATATTTGAGCTGGGCTATGAGTCTTCTCCTGACTTCAGTGTTGGAAGAGGACTGGAATATGCCACCAGTTCTCATGGATTTGGACCTCTCAGCCTCCATAATCATGTGAGACTTGCATTCAGGATGGAGGCATATGTAGATACACTTTGCCTCCTTGCACAACTGAAAGAAAGACAACAATAACTTTAAAAACAAAAAACAACAAGAACTTCCAGAAAATCAAACTGTATAGAAGTCCGACAACCAAAAAGTTAAAGGAGAAACATTTGTACAGACTGTTAGGAGGGGTAGAGATGGACAGTGGGTGGAGAGGATGCACTGCAAGTTTGCAGCTGGAGCACTGGCGTGGGCAAGGCAGCAACTGGCAGAGTGGGCAGCCCCACATTTGCATGCGGATAAACCAGGAGGAACAACTGTGGAGCAAGACAGACTGTATAATCCTGGGTTCCAGACAGGGAAATAAAGCCTCAAACCTCTGGCTGTAAAAATCTGTGGGGGTTATGGTGGTAAGAGAAACTCCCAGACTCACAGGAGGGTTCATTGGAGAGACTCAAAGGGTCCTAGAATGTACACAATCTCACCCACTGGGGAATCAGCACCAGAAGGGCCCAATTTGCTTGTGGGTAGCAGGGGAAGGGACCGAAAGCTCGGTAAGAGCCAAGAAAGAGGTGTTGCTCCCTCTCTGACCACTCCTCCACAATAGTACCACGACAAAGTGACAAGGGTTGCTTCACCCTGGTGAATACCTAAGGCTCCACCCCTTACAACATAATAAAAGGTATGCCAAGACAAAAAAATACGGCTCAACTGAAAGAACAAATCAAAGCTCTAGAAAAAAATACAACTAAGTGACGAAGAGATAGTGAATTTATCAGATGCATAATTCAAAACACTGGTAATCAGAATGCTCACAGAAATGGTTTCAGATTTTTTCAAAATAGAGAAAAAAGTGAAAGCTATGCAAAGTGAAGTAAAGAAAAATATACAGGGAACTTCATAGTGAAGGAAAGGAAACTGGGACTCAAATCAACAATTTGGACCAGAAGAAAAAAATAAACATTCAGAACAGAATGAAGAAACAAGAATTCAAAAAAAAAACAAAACCGAAGAGAGGATTAGAAACCTGTGGGACAACTTTAAGCATTCCAATATCCAAATCATAGTGGTGCCAGAAGAAGAAGAGGAAAAACAAGACATTGAAAACTTACTTGAAATCATAATAAAGGAGAACTTCCCCAATCTGGCAAAGGAAATAGACTTCCAGAAAGTCCAGGAAACTCAGAGAGTCCCAAAGAAGTTGGACCCAAAAAAGTACATACAAAGTACATACATACACATCATAATTACATTACCCAAGATTGAAGATAAGGAGGGACTCCTAAAAGCAGCAAAAGAAAAGGAGGCAATCACCTGCAAAGGAGTTTCCATAAGATTATCAGCTAATTTCTCAAAAGAGACCTTACAGGCAGCAAGGGTCTAGAAAAAGTATTCCAAGTCATGAAAGGGAAGGACCTCATCCAAGATAACTCTATCCAGCAAAGCTATCATTTAGAATGGAAGGGCAGATAATGTGCTTCCCAGATAAGGTCTAGTTAAAGGAATTTGTCATCACCCAGCCCTTATTATATAAAATGTTAAAGGGACTTATCTAAGAAAAAGAAGATGACCAAAAATATGAATAGTAAAAATGACAACAAACTCACAACTATCAACAATGGAACCTAAAAACAAAACAAAACAAAACAAAACAAACAACTAAAACAGGAAAAGAATCACAGAAATGGAGATCACATGGAGAGTTATCAGTGGGGAGCAGGAGGCAGGAGAATGGGAGAAAAGGTACTGAAAATAACAAGCTTAAAATGTAGGTACAAAATAGGCAGGGGGAGGTTAAGAATAGTATGGGAATTGGAGAAGCCAAAGAACTTATATGTACGACCCTTGGACATGAGCTAAGGCTGGGGGGACCGCTGGTGGAAGGGCAGTTCAGGGGGGAGGGAATAAAGGGGTGAAAAAATGGGCCAGCTGTAATAGCACAATCAACAAAGTATATTTTAAAATTAATAAAGTTTTTCATAGTAAAAAACAGTTTATAAATGGGCACAGATCTGACTAGACTTTTTCAAAGAAGATATACAGTCCAGTGGAGCATGAAAAGGTGCTCAATACCATAAGCCATTTGAGAAATGCAAATGAACATCACAAAAAAATCATTTAATACCCATGTAACATGGCTATACCCACATAACATGGGTAGATGGGTGAAAAAAGTAAAAGAAAATATAGTGAATATTCTTGTGATAGGTTTGGACAGTGATAACTGATTACTAGAATTAGTGGGGTCATCACATTGAAAGGTATAACAATGTTGAGTTGCTATATTGTACTCCTGAAAATAGTATAACTAACATAATATTGTATACCAACTATATTTAAATTTAAGAAAGTATTAACAAGAAATAATAAGTATTGGTGATGATAAAGAAAAATTGGAAACTCCATGTGTTGCTAGGGCAAAACGTAAAATGGGACAGCCACTTGGGAAAGTATTTTGCTTCTTCCCAAGGTTGTCACCATATATATGAGAAATTCCATTTTTAGGAATGTACCCAAAAGAAATGAAAACATGCATCCATGCCAAAACTTGTACACGAATGTTCACAGGAGCCATGATGTGCATAATAGAAAGAAGTAGAAACAATAAAATGTGGCATAGTCATACAATGGAATATTATTTGTCAATAAAAAGGAATAATATACTGATAACATACAATGACATGGATAAAAACTGAAAACATTACTCTGAAATGAAAAAGCCAATCACAAAAGATCACCCATTATGTAATTCCATTTATATGAAACGTCCAGAATAGGCAATCTGTAGAGATGAAAAGTAGACTGGTGGTCGCCTAGGGCTAGAGTGAGAAAGTTCTGGGGAGGTGAGTGGGGATTACTGGCTGCCAATGAGAATGGGTATCTTTTGGGGATGATGAAAATGTTCTAAAATTGTGGTTATGGTTGCAAAACACTGAATACACTAAAAACCATTGAACTTTACATTTTAAGTAGGTGAATTTTGCAGTGAATTATATCTCAACAAAGTTGCTGAATATTATTAGGGAAGCTGTCTTCTGTGGTTGTAATAGATTTCTACTCAGCTAAACTAAATAGCCTGTTTCAATGACTGATCCTGTTGTGATCATTCTGAAATGTGTTGTGTGTACCAGCTAAGACTAATAACCTAACAGCATGTCCTTAACTTTAAAGCCACTGTAAAATGGGGATCTTTGCGTAATGACCAAATTTTCTGATTCTGATTCAGAGGAATTTTTTTTGTTCTTTATCCCTATTTTCAAGGGAAATACTGTGTGAAAAATGAAGGTTTTTTTTTTTAAATAGCTAAGAGATAATTAGCGTTTTAAAATATGAGAGTTTTTTCTTTATCGCTTTGATAGCTGGTCCTAGGAAGGAGGACACTGGCATTAACAGAGGGACTGCTACGTGCCTGACACTTGTGCTTATTAAGTACAACACGTACCACCTGGTTTAATCCAGGCACCAGCCCTGTGAGGTTGGCCTGGTTATCTCTGTGTTTCAGACCAGGAAGGTTCTCTGGCTTTTGAGTGATGAAGCTGGGATTGAAATTTAGGTTTCTAAATTCCAATCTTGGTACAATCTGGACTGATTTATTGAGCACCACCTTTACTCCTTGGTCCTGTTTCTAGTAGTTGTTTGTAGAAAAATGTACTGGTGTGAATAACCTTCCTATATGACAGATTAGGTCCCCAGATCAAATCCCCAGGTTGCAAGCTTGTAATTTTAGCGGTTATGCATAAAATAGGTTTCTCCTGTCTTATCTGGATATAAATACAAAAATTTAGCAATCCTATTTTTTCTTC
>NW_028086739.1:0-166417 GCF_014824575.4 Sturnira hondurensis
AAGTATAAAGGACACATGGACAATAACTAAGGTGGGGGGCAGAGATGGGAGGTAGATGGAGTACTGGGGGGGGGCAGGGCTGGGTATACAAGAAAGAAAACTGTACTTGAACAAGAGTTAAATAAAAATTTTAAAAAAGAAAAACCCTTATGAAGTACAGGGCATTGCACTTGGGAGTTAGGAAGCATAAAGTGAGAGTATCACACAGCATTCTGTAACTTTGTATAGCAAGGTCTGTAAGCCTCAGGTGCTCTTGATGTTTTCCATAACACAAAAAATAAGTGTAGCTATGAACAGAATGGGATGTTTTACTTTAACAGTAAAGAAATGAAATAGTTTTAAGTATTGAAATGATCTGGGGGGTGATCATCATAGAAAGTCAGTGGGGAGAATAGAAATGATGAATTTTTATTTTATTTTATTTTTTAAAAGATTTTATTTATTTATCTTTAGAGGGGAAGGGAAGGAGAGAGGGAGAGAAACAACAATGTATGGTTGCCTTTTCGTGTGTCCCCTGCTGGGAATTGGCCTGCAGGGAACTGGCCTGCAACCCAGGCATATGCCCTGACTGAGAATGGAACCGTGATTTTCTGAGTCGCAGGCCCGCGCTCAATCCACTGAGCTACACCAGCCAGGGCTCGAAATGATGAATTTTGACAATGAAAAAAAACCCTAAGCACTTCTTAGTAATGTTTGGGTCATTTTAATGCCGTGAAAGTGGATGGCAGGGCTTGGAAAGAGGATAATTATGAGAATGTAATGAATACTTTAATGTCAGCCAATTTCTATCAGAGGCAATGTAGTAAATATTTTAGGCTTTGCAAGTCATATGGTCTCTGTTTCAATTGTTCAAATCTGTTATTTTACTGCAAAAGCAGTTATAAACACTACATTAAGTGAACAAGCATGATTGTGTTCCAATAAAACTTGATTTCCAAAATGAAGCAAAATAAATTTGAGCCATGATCTATAGTTTGCTGGCCCTCAAATTTGGGGATTAACCAATAAGTTAGTAGGTAGATTTAGAAATAGGTATAGTTAAATATCATAAGCCTCAAAATAAAAAAATTACATGAGCACAGTGGAGTAATGATGTAGAAGTATGATGAAAATATCACTTCATGACCTTAAAGTACTTGGAGAATGAAAAACATGAGCATCTATTTTGAGAATGCTTTTGTAAAAGTAATAAACCTCCAGTAATTGTAAAGACAAGAGAGAATTTCTAAACAAGAGTTTAAGAATGTAGAATAATTGTAAACCACAGAATGAAGGTGTAGGTGGCAAGGTCAAGATCCTGCTGAAGTGTTCTATAGACAAGAGTCATGCTATTTCCATCGTTTTTGACCTGAAACACAGCTTCTCATTGAATAAGTGATTTCATTGCTTTGAAAGGTTTATATTTTTCTCACTACTTCCTGAATATAATTCAGAGCCAAGTAAATTCTGTTTCTTTTAAAATAACTTTGCAAGGGTCTTTATATTAAGACTCACACAAGGGGAATTTGTCATCTTTTATTTATATACATATGTATATGCATTAACACAACACATTCCTTGGATATTGGTAAAATTCAAAATGTTATGTATAGTCATTATACAATTTATAATGTAGTTTTATTTTTAAATGGATTACAATTAATCTTTAAGCTCTTTGCTGTTCATTATGCTACCCATAGAAAAATCTGGCTTTGAACTTTTGCTAAGTTCCACAATGACTTATTATTCAAAATTATAGCAGAGTAAATTTTAGCTGTAAAACATGACCTTTTTAGTGTCCTATTTCCTGAAACCTAGCCCAAAGTGATTCAATATCATAAATTGTCACCATTCTCTTCAAATAAAAATGTACTGAGCACTGTTATTTCATTGTGGAACAATACAACAAAAAACAAATTGAATACAAGCACACACAAGTGCACAAACATACACAAAGGTAAATCTGCATAACACATGTTCTGGTAGCATACTTCAAAGAAGAACATTTCTGCTGTAACCATCATTCTACCGTACAATATCTTGGGAATTATTTTGTTGGAAACATTATTTAAGACAGCTCCTCTATCATATCCAAATCTGACATGATATTTCTCCTATGCTATCTTGTAATTTCCATTCTGTGAGATTGCATTGTCTTTCACAGCATGGTGTCCTCTTCCCAATGCATTCTGCAGTGTAATTTGGGTGCTACATATCAACAATAACAATAACTATCATGTTGCATTAACTTGTCATGTGCTAAGCACTGTGCTATCTGCTTCACATATATCATTTAATATATTCCACACACTAGTTTCATAAGTTATTCCAATTTTATAGATGCAAAAACAAAGGCTGAGAAATAGCACATGAATACATGGCCAGAAAATAGGACAAAATCTGAACTAGAGTATGTATAGCCTCAATGTGAATGTCCTTATTGCTACACTGATTCTCCAAGTGAAGCTCATTAAATATTAAGTAATACATCCACCCTTTAAGGTTATAATAAGGAAGCTGAAATTATGGAATTATTTAAATAATTATCTAGAAAAATATTTTGAATACAGAGAAAATACAATAAGGGAGAAAAAGAAAATTAATGTTTCACTTCATTGAAATAGCCACCTTTCACCAGCATAGTGTCTATTGCTTCAGATGTTTTTTGTCTGTGTACGAAGTAATATGGTA
Source organism: Sturnira hondurensis (assembly GCF_014824575.4). Taxonomy (NCBI): domain Eukaryota; kingdom Metazoa; phylum Chordata; class Mammalia; order Chiroptera; family Phyllostomidae; genus Sturnira; species Sturnira hondurensis. The sequence continues at coordinate 2,671 of NW_028086739.1, forward strand.
TTTTAAAACAAATGTGATATTGTTATTGTAAACTGAGTTTTTTCCCCAATTAGTAAGTTGTAAACATATCTCCATGTCACTAAGTTTATGTCTGCTAGGTTAGATTTCAAAAGGGGCACATTATTTCATGATCTGAATGAAGTATGCATTTTTTAACTATATTTTATTTTTATTTTTTCTTTCAGATTATTTCTTTTTTTAATTTTATTTAATTCTTGTTCAAGTACAGTTTTCTGTCTTATATTCCCAGCCATGCTCCCCCACCAGTGCTCCCCACCTCCCTCCTATTTCCGCCCCCCACTTTAGTTATTGTCCATGTGTCCTTCATACTTATTCATGTGAGTCCATCCCCTTTTCCCCTATGATTCTCTCCCCTCTCCCCTCTGGACCCTGTCAGCCTGTTCTGTATTTGAGTGTCATTGGTCATATTTTGCTTGCTTGTTTGTTTTGTTGTTTAGATTCCTGTTAACAGTGATAGCATATGGTATTTGTCTTTCACCGCCTGGCTTATTTTGCTCAGCATAATGCTTTCCAGTTCCATCCATGATGTGGTAAAGGGTAGGAATTCCTTCTTCCTTTCTGCAGCATTAAGTATATTTTATTGATTATGCCATTGCAGTTGTCCCAATTTTTTCTCTCCCCTTTATCCTCCTACACCCTGCAACCCCCAACCCTCCAGCATTCTTCCCACCTTAATTCACGCCCATGGGTTGTGCATACAAGTTCTTTGGCTTCTGCATTTCCTATGCTATTCTTAACCTGTCCGTGTCCACTTTATGCCTACCTATTATGCTTCTTATATATTGTACCTTTCCCCCCATTCTCCTGCTTTATCTTCCCCTCCCTGCTGATAACCCTCCATATGATCTCCATTTCTGTGATACTATTTTTGTTCTAGGTTTTGTTTTTGGTTTTGGTTTTTAGGTTCAGTTGTTGATAGTTGTGCATTCATTGTCATTTTATTGTTCATAGTTTTTATCTTCTTTTTTTTTAGATAAGTCCCTTTAACTTTTTATACAATAAGGCCTTGGTGATGATGCACTCCTTCTACTTGACCTTATCTGGGAAGCACTTCATCTGCCCTTCCTTTCTAAATGAAAGCTTTGCTGGATAGAGCAATCTTGGATGTAGGTCCTTGCCTTTCATGACTTGGAATACTTCTTGCTGGCCCCTTCTTGCCTGCAAGGCCTCTTTTGAGAAATCAGCTGACAGTCTGATGGGAACTCCTTTTTAGGTGACTGTCCCCTTATGTCTTGCTGCTTCTAGGATTCTCTCTTTCATTTTAATCTTGGCTATGTAATTATGGTGTGCCCTGGTGTGTTTCTCCTTGTGTCCAAATTCTTTGGGACTCTCTGGGCTTCCTGGACTTCCCCGAAGTCTATTTCCTTTGCCAGATTGGGGAAGTTCTCCTTTATTATTTGTTCAAATAATTTTCAATTTCTTGCTCTTCCTCTTCCCCTCTAGCAGCACTATGATTCAGATTTCAGAGCATTTGAAGTTGTCCCAGAGGATCCTCAGCCTCTCCTGATCTTTTTGAATTCTTGTTTCTTCATTCTATTCCAATTAGACGTTTTTTTCTTCCTTTTGTTCCAAATTGTTGATTTGAGTCCAGGTTTCCTTCCCTTCACTGTTGGTTCTGTGTATATTTTTCTTTTTTTCACTTTGTATAGCCTTCATTTCTTCCTTCATTTTGTGAATGAACTCAATCATTTCTATGAGCATTCTGATAACCAGTATTTTGGACTCTGCATCTGATAGGTTGTCTATCTTTATTATTTTGTTCTTTTTCTGGATATTTGATCTGTTCTTTAATTTGGGCCATACTTTTTTGTCTTGGCACACCTGTTACATTGTAATGGGCGTTGCCTTAAGTATTTCCCATGGCTGGACAACACATGGCGCCATGATGTGGTGATGTCTGTGGGGGAGGAGTCAGAGAGGGAACAATGCCATTTGCTTGGCTCTCACCCCAACTTTCTGTCACTTCTCTTGCTTCCTACAAGCAGATTGTGCCCTTTCATGGGCTTATTCCTGGGTAGGTAGGCTTGTGTACATTCTAGGACCCTGTGGGCCTCTCCAACAAACTCTCCTGTGAGGGTGAGAGTTTTTCCCACTACCAGAACCCCCACAGGTTTTTACAGACAGAGGTTTTGAGGCTTTATTTCCCTGCACTGAAATCCTGTGTTTCCCGATCTGTCTTACTCCCCAGTTATTCCTCCCGGCTTATTCTCATGCAAATGTGGGAGCACCCGGTTTGCCAGCCCCCACCTTGCCCATTTGGTCCTCCACTTCATCATGCATTCTCTCCACAGGGCTGCCTGTCTCTGCACCTTCTACCAGTCTGGGTGGATGTTTCTTTAACTATTTGGTTGTTGGAGTTCTATGCAGTTTGATTTTCTGGCAGTTCTGGTTGTTCTTTTTTTAAATTTTTTTTAGAGGGGAAGGGAAGGAGAGAGGGAGAAAAATATCAATGTACGGCTGCCTCCTGTGTGTTCCCTGCTGGAAACTGGCCTGCAACCCAGGCATGTGCCCTGACTGGGAATCGAACCACGATACTTTGGTTCACAGGCCCACGCTCAATCCACTAAGCTACACCAGCCAGGTGGTCTTTGTTTTTAAATCGGTTGTTATCCTTCTTTTGGTTGTATGAGAAGGTAGTGTTTCTACCTACACCTCCATCTTGGGCAGAACTAGTAATGTGCATCTTTAATTAATCTTTTATTGCTGGGTATATTCATCACCAAAATTTTTATTTTTATTACTTGAATGGTGTGATAAATATTCTAATTATACATCTCTTCATGTGTCTCTAAATATTCATTTCAGTTAAAAGAATGACCATTTATTGTTTTATTTGGATTCAACAATTATGAATTGTGGAACTCTATGCTACCTGGTATAATACTAGGAACAAAGAAGACAGAATGGAGGAACTTCAAATAATTACTTATGTATATGAAGAGACTTGCTATATTATAGAAGTGAAATTCCAAATTGGTGGTGATAAAATTTATTATTCTAACATATTAGTGAAGCAATTATTTATGCAGATGAAAAATACAGTGAAATCTTTAATTTACATTATCTCACAAAAACAAATGCCCAGTGGATTAAAGTGATATGTGATAATTTCTTTCTTATTTTAAAAATAAGAACATTACTCCCAGGCTGGATGACTTAGTGGATTGAATGCCAGCCTGCAAACAAAATGATTGTTGCTTCGATTTACAGTCAGGGCACATGCCTGGGTTGTGGGCCAGGTCCCCAGTGTGGGGAATGCAAGAGTCAACCATACATTGATATTTATCTCCCTCTCTTTCTCCCTCCCTTCCCCTCTCTCTAAAAAACAAAGTAAAATAAAGAAAATCTAAAAAAAACATTAAAAAATTACAAGAAATATAAGCAAATGGCTTAAAATTCAGGGTAAATGAGAATTCTTTAAATCAGATTCAAATAGCACAAATCGTAAAGAATAATATTGGTAATTAGGACTGCATTAAGATTTAAATCTTATGTGTATCAAGATAGAGCACAAAGTTAAATAGAAGCCAGAGACTTGAAAAAGATATTTGAAATATAGTAACTAATAACTCCATATGGGATATTGAAATAGCTCCTACACTAAAAGATAAGCTCCACAAGGGCAGAAATTTTTATCTATTTTGTTTACCACTGCATCCTCAGTACCTAGAACAGTGCTTGGAAAATAAGAGACACTTAATACAATAGATCGAATGAATAAACTCAGATACAACAACAACAAAAAGCAAATTACATTAATAGCTGTTTTATACACAAGGGAACTTTAATTAATAAACATGCAGAGATGTTATCAAGGTAATGTTCATAAAATCACAATAAAATATTGAACAATTTTTATTCCATTCAAACAGCTAAAATAAAAAAAAAGTCTGATTACACTAATGTTAATAGGAGACTGGTATAACATAAGTTCTCATTTACTGTAAGTTAACATCTAGATTGTCACAACCAGTTTGGAGAGAGGCTTGGTAATATCTGGTCAAGTTGAAGGTCCCACACCCAGAGTAATCTATGACTTCCCAATTTAATCTTCACATATATATTAATAGGGGAATGTATAAGGAAAGTGTGGTAAATCTATACAATTAAGTTGTAATAGTAGTTAAAATGAAAAAGAAACTTTCTATTAAATAAAAAACTTGAAAAATAATAATACTAAGGGAAAATGCAATGTACAGAGGGGTATACAGTATATTTCATTTAACAAACTTTTAAACTTAAAAACTACATTATGTATTGATCATTTGTAAATATCTTATGATGTAAAAATATAAAAATAGAAAGTAATTATAAACAATAACTTCAAGATAGTGATTCCATTAAGAAAATAGGCAAGGAAAAAGAATGAAAAGCAATTCCCTTATATTTCTATTTGTTAGTTCTGGACCATAAATCCATAAGTGTTCACTATAATTATTCTGGCATATGTTGAATATAGTTCACAAAAAAATGAATTAACGTAAGCTAAGGTAGTAGTGGTAGCTTGCACAAAAGGAAATAAAAATAGTAAATGTAACATACTGGCTTTCATAATAGAATAATATCCCTTTCCAGTACCTCTTCTTCCTTTCTTTTCACCTGTATATATTTTTATCTAAGTCTTTATTTCTTTCTCCACTTATCACCTCTGATTTTCATAATTTTGGCTTTATTCTCAGGTACATTCTCTCCATCTGTGCTTTATTTTTTGGAACATAAACATCATTTATTTCATTACTTTTGCTTTACAAGGGAAGGCCTTAGATGCCTCTAAACTTACATTGTCTTTCTTTGAGTTCAGCAGAACTATTTAGTTCAACTTGTGTCATATACCATTTCCTGAACACTCTGGACAGGAAGATGACACACTATTCTTTTTAGGGCTGAGTCATATGTCCACTTCTGGATAGATGGCTCCCCAAAATACAATTACAGTAATAATACTAATAGGAAAGAAAAGAAAGCCTTGGCAGGCAAGAGTAATAGCTGCAAAACTACAAGGTTAATGTGAGAGAATAGAGAGAGGAAAGTAGGGTATGGTAAGAGAAGATTTTGTTTATTTACTAACATTGTTTATTTCTTAAACAGCACTTTTTAAAACTTGTGATTGATTTACTGTTGAATGTGTTGTTTATTATCCATTTTCCCATCAAGCTTGTTATCTCCATGACTATATGGATTTTGTCTGTCTTGCTCAGCACATTATTCCTTAGCTTTGATGACAGTATTAGATTTTCAATGAAAATTTATTGAATGACTTAATATATAGCAATGATTCTAAAATGTTTTGGTCTCAAGACCCCTTTATATTTTTAAAAGTATTGAGACTCCACATAATTTTATTTATGTGGGCTTTCTATATTGAAATTACCAATATTTTTGTATTTAAAATTAAAACACACCTTAAAAGATTTTATTCAACAGCCCATTTGCAACTAAAAATAAATCTATTTTATGTTAACATAAATAACAATTTTATGAAAAAGGACTCTTTTTCAAAACAAAAATATCTATTGGGAAAAGTGAAATTTTCATTAAAGTACATTCAATCATTTGCAATATGCAGTTTTCATTAATGTATATGAAGATAATAGGGCTTATATAGACAGAGAGTTGGAAAAGTGAAGAGTATAGACTTTTATAACTGTGGATATTTTTTCTTAAATATTAAAATATCTATGCTCAACAGGGGTAGATTCCTATAGGGTAGTTACAACATGAAATCTGAAACCCTATTAATGAACTCTTTATATTCTGTTATAGTAATATCTGTGGCTATGTCTTGCAATTTAAATGAATAATTTTGCAACATCAACTGGTCATTTGGGAAACCCTGGTTTACCATGATACACAGATTTGTATGTTAATATATTTCACTATACAAGATAAAAAAACACATTTGTTAATATTACCACCAAATTCATTAGAAGTGTCTTTAAGAATTTGGGAAGCCATCAAGCTTATAAGGGCAGCTACAAATTATTCAAAATTCTATTCATTGCTGGAAAGTTCAAATTTTATGATTAGTAATAAATGCTATCAGTTTTCCTTGAAGTGATAGGCTTATTTCTTTCACTTTCAAAAAAATTTCTGAATAAAAAACTCGAGTAAAAATGGAGTTCCCTGCAAAAACGCAGGTAGTTTTTCCTGAGCCAACTGCCATACTTTATTATTTAGCAGAAATGTTTTATGCATACTTCACATTTTGTTACAACATAATGTTTAAAAAGTCGTACTCATGTTTAAATGTTTAAAAAGGTCAAGATTTAATAAAAGTAAAAATTTTTAGTGATTCATCAGGATATTCTTAAGTGAAACTGGTAGGTATTTTTCTTCTGTGAGTGTGGAGTGAAGAATGCAAAGATTAATACAGTTTGATGCCACTGCCTTGGTTTATACCAAGTTTCCAAAAGTTCTCTGCCATTACTTTTAAATCATCAGAACTATTTAGTTCAACTTCTGTCATATAGTAAATAGTGAAAGTGTCAACATAGTAAAAATGGATAATAATATTTTAATATTATTATGAAAATGTTTTTGACCATAACTCCTGAAAGTGTCATGGAAACTTGTAATTTGAAAACAACTGTATCTATAATTCAATTATATTTACATTAAAATTAAATGTCCATATATTTTATATATTTTGTACTTATAGCTAACATTTGAAGAAATGTGCATTAGGATGATATACATTTTTTAAAGATATGAGATGCTTTATAAACACAAAAACTGAAATATATATCCTTTTCTTATTTATAGAAAAAAGAAAAACTAACTCAGGACTTACTATACAATTCTAATGCCAAATCTAAATTGTTATTGAAAAGTGCAGATATGTGTCTATTTGGTAGATGTGTACCAAAAAGCTGTGTGTATATTAATTGTTTCATAAAATAGACTCCTACTTTGAACTCATTAGAGAAATTCACTAGGGAAAACTAAATGTTTTATATCATTATATAAATGATAGAAACTGTTTTGTATCATTATATATGTGGTATATATGTGTGGTATAATTTTATATCATAATAATTACAATGATTGTGTTAATAACTGTTGTACTTTTGGAGCGTCTATAAAGGATTAAAATTTTGATATGTTAACATTCTTTACTGTCAACCATATTCCTCTGGTATCACATTTATATATAGGCTCAGTGACAATGCAGGTTGCCCGTGAACAAAAAATGGATAGCTCAATGTTTAAATAAAGAAAAAATGATGAGTTGTTATCAAGAGATATCATATTAGTATCTAGATTTTTGACTCTTTGTGAATAATCAGAATATTGTGAAACACCAGGCCCATATTCCCATGTGAAAACCATCAGTTGATTGCTGCCTCTTTTATATGGAGCCTTTTACTGCCCAGTTTAGCCCCATGCCAAAGAGTTCTCATTGCTTTGAATCTGGCTCAGCTCAGTCATTTACGTTCATTGCATGGTGCTTATAAAGGATTTGTTTATGGAAACAGTGATGCAAAAAGTATTTTTGTGTATACCAAGTATACACAAAGTGTATACTTGTGTATGGTAAAAAGAATCCTTGACTAGGAATCAGGTGGCCTGAGTTCCTGTTTCCACTTCCCTGTCGGTTCACTGTATGATTTTTAGCAGGTTAGTTTTAAGGTCCCTAGGATGTAGTTTCCTCATTTATTAAGTGATATATTTGTTAACTAGCTGCTTTTAAGGGCTCTTCCATAAATGTGTTTCTGTTTCTTGACAATAGTCCTAGAATAGCAAATGCATGAACTTTCTTATTTTTCTTAGTATATTTTAAAAGTTTGTATTGACTTTATTAGGATGACATTGACTAACAAAATTGTATAAGTTTCAGGTGTACAATTTTATTGTACATCATCTGTATGCTGTATTGTGTGTTCACAACCTCAATTCTCCTTCCACCACCATTTATCCCCTCCCTTTAACATCTTCTGTCTGTCTCCCCCACTCTTCTTTCCATCTGGAATCACCATGCTGGTGTCTCTGTCTATGTGTTATTATTATTATTTTTTCCTTAATCTCTTCACCTTTTCCACCCAGCCTCCCAACCACCCTCTCGTCTGTCAGTCTGTCCTTTGTACATGAGTCTGTTTCTATGTTATTAGCTTATTTCTTCACTAGATTCCACATATGAGTGAAATCATATGGTATTTTAAAAAGCTGTAGTGCATTTACACAGTGTAATACCACTTGTTCATAAAAAAAAAAGGAAATCTTATCTTTTGCGACAACATGGGTGAACCTGGAAAGTATTATGCTAAGTGTTTTTCCTAGTACTGAATGACAATTCATTGTGACCTTTCCAAAGTCAAGTCAATAGTGATCCCAGCTTCATAAAAACTTAAAAGATATATCAAATCAGGAATTTCTTATTTACTATATTACATGAGAATGCAAACATATTTGGGCTTTAAGTGACTCCGCATATGTTATTATTTAATTACATTTTCTCCATAGTTTCTTACTCCATCCCGCCAATACAGGTAAAAACATGGCTGCCAACAAAAAATAAAATAAATGAAAAAAAAAGATCAGAATCAATGAAGAGTAAGTTAAAATAATTTTTGTAGTCTTCCCATCAATTTACTAAGACAAATATGTCTCTTCAATGATCTGGAGAGCCTTTGGCATTTTTTCCTTGATGGTTAATACAGCTCCCATCTGTTTTTAAATGTATATTATTATAGTCTTTATCAAACAATTTTTTTCAACAATACCCTTTCCCAGTCTGTCTATTCTTTGCATCTTCCTTCATTTTTCCTTTTTTTTTTGCCAACTCACCTACTTATCTGTCATTAGCCCTGCCCAACACGGTTAAAGATATATATTTTTGCCACCAAGAGCTAACAGTATATTAAATGAGATGGGCATGCACATACATATATGCAGCACTATAATAAATTCAATAATTAAGGCAAGGGCTAGGTGCAGTATTAGAATAATGAGGAAGTGATGGCATTCACTTGAGCAAGTCAAAGACATGTGCACCAAATAGGAGGTTTCTAAACTGTAATTTGCAGGATAAGGAAGATTTTCCTAGGAAGGTAAGGAGAGGAAGCAGGCCATGCCAAAGACAAATGGAGTAGATAAGTAAGGCATTTTGACATTGAATAGTTTGGTACATTTAGAGAACAGCAAGAAGTTTAATATGTCATGGCATGAATTCATGATAAGATATCAAACAAGAACAGATGTTAGACCACAGAAGCCCTTGTATGGCATGTTAAAGAAAAAGATTAAAGTTTTTAGTCAGGGAAGCCTAATTCTCAGATTCAAGTTTTAGAAAGATAATGCTGGCAGTAGTATTGAGGATAATTTGGAGGGTGAAAGACTTCATCCCTTCTTGTTCTTCTCACTTGCAGACATAAATGATGAAACTAAGTGCACTTGAGAGGTTTGGGGTTTTTTTTTGTTAGTGGGCTATTCAGACAGAAAGAATAGGTGTAAGAGGGCATTGGGCCTAAACCCCTCAGACTTGCATGCTAAATCTAGCTTTCCTGATACTAACTCTGTAGTTTCAGATGTGCTAATTTACTTCTCCAGATTCCTGGGTTTATTTGTTATTCCATCCACAGTTCATCCAAACCACTTTATTTGGAGGGTTGGGGAATAAAGTTTTCTAGCAATTCTGGGTAACTGGGTAAATAAAATGATACAACTCTACTAAGCCCTAGGTAAAACTTTCAGATGTTTTTCTCAAGCTGTTTTACCTGAATTTGGCACCACCCAACATTAAGCATTCTGTTACTCCCACAGATCTTGTATCTTATGCAATTAAAGAAAAACACGTTTTTAAAGGTTGTGTTGTTGGAAGCTGCACACACAAATGGTATTTGGGTCTGACAAGATGACATCTAGATTTATTTACCTAAACCCAAGGCATACAGTATCTCTGGTATGATAATTATTCTTGACTTAATAAGCTCTTTTGCAGTCTGCACTAGAGAAAAATTAACCATATTTCCAAATGCCATAAAAATGATAATGATTATCTTTATATTAATGATAATACAAAAATTATGGGTAGATTGACAGTCATGAAAGGATAATAATACTATTAAGATCAGAGTGTTTGGGGCCCTGGCTGGTGTAGCTCAGTGGATTGAGCGCAGGCCTGGGAACCACATGATTGCGGTTCGATTCCCAGTCAGGGCACATGCCTGGGTTGCAGGCCAGTTCCCAGCAGGGGACACACCAGAGGCAACCATACATTGATATTTCTCTCCCTCTCTCCTTCCCTTCCCCTCTAAAGATAAATAAATAAAATCTTAAAAAAAAAGATCAGAGTGTTTGGTTTCAGACACATCAGAATTATGTCTTAGGTGAACTTCACTTACTGGGTATATGACTTTCACCAAGCTACTTGACCTCACTGAACTTCAGTTACCTCATCTGAATAGTGTGGATGACAATATGCTTACTATGTGAAGTTGGTAAGAGGGTTCAGTGATATCATGTATGTAGAGTATTTGATGTATAATAACCATTATAATTTACATTACTCATAGACAAAAAATTAGCACTAACCACAAAAAATGGTACTTGTTGTGTCTTAAAATGTCCGCTTACAAATAAGAGTGGGTTGCCAGGGTTAAATTTACTCTCTACCCAAAAGAACCAAAGAAAGCGAAACATATATGAAGTAATGTTTTTAAGACACTGATATCAGCCAATGAAAGATAAGGATCCCTGGGAGATAAGAAATAAACTAGGTGAGCCCTATAGTTATCCCACTGTCCCATGTACCTGCTTTGTAAGAATTCGAAGCCTGCAGTCCAGGGAGGGAAAACTCAGATGGAGCCAGATTTTTATCACAAAACTAAGCACAGTGTATTGAGTGTGGCAAAACCAAGGTAGAGAGTGTTTACAGAACAGAAAAGAGAGAATGGTACAGACAAAGCACTCAGTAGCTCTGCAAACAATCTCTATAAAGTATTCAGAAGAACACTAATGAGAACATGCACGTGAGAAAATTAACTCAGGTTCAGGGAAGGGGGTGGGGTGAGAAAAAAACAACCGAGAGAAAAGATAAGAGGAATCATTACCTGATGCTAACATGAGGCCAGTCCCAATCAACCAACCTGAAAAACCTCAAAATTTATGGAATTTTTGTTGATTGCGCAAAAGGATTTTGCCTCTGTAATGAGGAATAATTAGCTGTGGATTGAACACAGTGTTAGACTCACCTAGTAAATTTTAAAAGCAAGATACAAAGGGATTGAGTTGTTTCTAAATAACTTTACTGCACCCAAGAGTAAAGCCTAATAATATTTACAGGAATATAAAAATATCAGCACCTAACAAGATAAAATTAACATCTGGCATTCAAGACAAAATAACTAGACATACCAAGAAGCAGGATAATACAAACCATTAGGAGGAAATAAGTTTATCAAAATTAACCTAGGATGGATATAAATGTTAAAATTAACAAAAATATTAAGATGTTTATTATAACTATATTCCATATGTTCCAAAAGTTAAGCAGAGACAGAGATGATTGAAAATATATTCAAATCAAAATTATACAGATAAAACCATAATGTGTGAGTTGAAAATATAATGCATGGGATTAACACAGTACTAGATATTGCAGAAGAAAGGTTAATGAACTTGAACTCAACAGATAAAAAAATATTTAAAAAATGAACGAAGGAGCAGTAGACAGTGGAATGTGATTAAGCAGTCTAACATGTGTATAGTTGGAGTTCCTGAACGATTGCCCAGGAATGGGGAAAGAAAGAGTGGTGGCAGAAAAAGTATTTGAAGAACTAATGACTAAAGTTTCCTCACATTTGAACAAGGCATTAAACTCACAAATCAAAGAAACTGAATATACACCAAGCATAAAAAACAGCATTTTGGGGGAGAGGAGGGTATATTTTTTCATTGGCATTTTGGAGAAAGGCTAGAGTATGAAGCTGGTAGTAAAAATAAGAGCAGCTATCACTCCGCTTCATTCTTTTTATTAAAACTGTGTGTAAACAATGCTCCCCTTTATTGACTTCAGGGAGAGTAGACCATTCCCACTACCCCATCTTTGGTAGGCCACTGCTCCAACCCCAGGTTTCTCAGGTATAATGGAATAATTAAGAAATAAAGATATAATTATGGTCTAAGAAAGTGATCTAATAAGTGTTGGGTTTGTGATCTCCAAACACCATTATTTTAGTACTTGTGTGTGTGAGAAGATATTTTTGGTCCTTCTGAGGGCTTTATTTGGATATAACATAGAATGACATACAACAAAACCCATTATAAGGTATGTGGTATGGAGGGAATTTTTTTCACTTCTTTTGTAGGTGATACTGTAACCACACTTACATTACACCTTTTTGAATTGAAGTCTACTCCACATATGCAGAGATGCCAAGCCTTTTTCTTCCTTTCTTGTGGTAATCAGGGAAGTGGTATCTAGGGAAATTAGTCTTAGGTTCTCATTCAACCTTTATCCCTAATGTCTGCTAATCTGTGAATGTACAAGTCTGGCCCCTAATTCTGCAGGACTCTAACTCCCTCCTTTATTAAATACCTGACTTTTCTCCTCCTTCTCTTCCTCCCCACCATCAGGAAACTTGTGCACACATAGATGCACATATTTCCACATCTCATTGATTTTATTTTAATCATCAATATAAACACCACGTTGGAGCAAGATTTGTTCTCTATGCAGGTGACCATTTCTCCACAGCCTCCTCTGTAGACACAGCAGATTGTTCTAGGTCTCTGGGTCTTTCTATCCAGAAAGCATTACTTGGAAATGGGGAATTCTCAAGTGGCCCATGTTCCTGATCTGCCAATTTTTATTTTCATGTCTTATACAGCCTGTAATAACAGTTGGATATGGTTGGCCTTATTAGGTTGGCTTTAGGTTTTCTTGAAAAGGTGGTAATTGCTTGAGTATAATTGTTTCTTAAAGTCCCTTAAATTTTTTTAAGTCATCATTATTTTCCATACTTAGTAGGAAAAGAGGTGATCCTGTTTTGAATAAAGAGGATGGGGACGGACTAGAAGGATGGGTTTCATGAAAAGGTGTAGCTAGCTGAGAAAGAGGTTTTGTGTCAAGCAAGGATAGATAAGAGTTGTAGGTGGGACTTATAGGCAATGAGAGGAAAACTTAACTGTTCTAGGCTCTGGTAGTTTGTTGCTCAACTTAGCTACATTGCAGTCAATGGTGGTTTACCCAGGCCTCCTGCATGTGTTTGTGTGTGTACACACACATACATATATACATATACATATATATATATATATATAATCCATATCCTCTTCAGGACATGAGTAGCTATGCTCTTCAGCTTTGTTTGGTCAGCATGGTTCTCCCCCAGTAAATGATAGCCCTGAGATGGCTCAGACACAGACAAGAACTACTTCTGACAACACCATGGGAAGATGGGGAGATGGGAGGTCAAGATTCTCTGGAAGGAGAAGGAGGACTTTTATTTTGTACCACATAGAGACCTTTGCTTACCTGACCTGCCATTACTTTTTCTTTCACCAGACTCAGTTCTAGTGGCGTACATGGCAGGGAGGGGATGTTTTCTCCAAGCCATTCTCCATGGCCATCCTATTCAGTAGTTAATTCTGTGGTCTCTAACTGTTCCTCATTATCTAATCTATTGTTTTAGATATCCCTCAAGCTAATATGATCATATTTAAATCTCAGCTGGTATATGTATCATCCCACTTCTATCCAACAAATTTTCATTATGTATTTTTGACTTCTTAGATACTACCTGGTAACTTTTTTATCCTACCTCCTTTACCCAATGTATAGTTAACTGCCCTTAGTTTTCTGTTTTCAGTCTGTAAAGACTGAAATTATTGATAACAGAAACAACATAGATAAATCTAAAAACAATTATGTTGGGTGAAAGAAGCCAGACAAGAGTAAATAGTACATGACTCAAATTCTATAAAATTCTAAAAAATACAAACTAATTTATGGTGTCTAAAAACAGCTCAGTGGTTAGATAAAGTAGAGGGTTTGGAAAGAATGGGAGTGAGAAATTATAAAGAAGCATGAAAAAATTTTTGTCGTGATGGTTAGATGTACTTTGTCTTTGATTGTGGTGATAGTTTGACAGGTGCATACACAAATCAAGACTTATCAAATTGTACATTTTAAGCATTTTATTTTTTGTTTTGTTTTTTAAATTTTATATAATTATTTTTCAAGTACAGTTTTCTGTATATTACTCCCATCCCAAGCATTTCAATTTATTGTATGTCAATTACTCTTCAATAAGGCTCTTATAAAAAGTCAACAAGGAATGTCCTTAGGACCCCTTGCACAGAATGATTCTCAGAAATCTTTCAAAATATCATTTTAATCAGTATATTGGTAAAGATTAATAAACAAAAACTTAAGAAAATGTAGCAAATTCCCTAAATATTTGAAGTATTTTCTTCTAAATTCTCCTTAATTTGGTTGATAAGATTTTAATAATTACTTCCGCTGTTTTTTTTTAAGATTTTATTTATTTATCTTTAGAGGGGAAGGGAAGGAGAGAAGGAGAGAAACATCAATGTATGGTTGCCTCTCGTGAGTGCCCCACTGGGAACTGGCCTGCAACCCAGGTATGTGTCCTGACTGGGAATCGAACTGCGATCGTGTGGTTTGCAGGCCCACGCTCAATCCACTGAGCTACACCAGTCAGGGCCTTACTTTTGCTGTTTTTGCCTCTCTGACTTTATTTCCTTGAAAAGGAGAAATTATCCCATGACAATGTCTGTACACACTGTTTTTGGTTTAAATTTGTGTTAATTTCGTACTTTTTGTTAAGACTTTGACTATTATTGTTTGACTTCAGTAAAGAAAAATTGAGTGAACATTTTAAAAAGCTGAAGTATAATTACTTTGGGAGTGGTGGTTGGATAGAGCAGGGGAGATCAAGGGGGAAAATGGGGACAACTATAACTGAACAACAATAAAAAATAAATGAAGCTGAAGTATAAAATAACTAAAATTAATTTTCACCTTGAAGTCAATCACTGTGTTAAATCCATCCTAATCCTATTTTGTCATTTGGATTTCTAGGATTATTTTAATTTATTTATTGTATTTATTTATCTCCTATTTATTGAATGTGTCCAGTGACACAAGCACTCTGATCAGCATCAAAAGTCCTAACTTCTAATTTCATTGTGGTAGGAATAATGAAAGACTCCCAAAGTTGCTTATATTCTAATGTCTAGAACATGTGAATATATAACCTTACATAGGAAAATATTTTGCAGATGAGATTAGGTTTAGAAATTTGATATGGGGAGATTACCCTGGGCTATCAAGGTAGAACCAACTTAATTATATAAAATTTTAAAATTAAGGAAAATAACTTTTTATCTTTGATCAGAGAGAGATATGACTACAGATTAAATAGTCAGAGAAGTGCAATGCTGCTGGCTTTGATGATGAAGAAAGGGCTCCTGGAGCTAAGGAACGTTGATGGCCTCTAGATATCCTGCCAACATTTTGGTTTTAGTCTGGTGAGACCCATGTTGGACTTCTGACTTGCAGAAAATAATAAATTTGTGTTGTTATAATTAATTTTTGTGGTAACTCGTTACAGTAGTAATAGGAAACTAATACAACCAAATACTTACTAATTTTATGACCATGGACAAACCAAGGGAATAACTATATCTATACTAGCTGTTTCAAATATTTAGTGAATGGATTTTGTACTAAAACATTGCAAGCAAACTAATCTATAAAATTTGTGGTAAAAAGTGGAAATCTTCTAAGAAGATAACGAGTGAGCTACTACTAATAATTTGATAAGCAAGAGAATAGACTGAGAAGAATGAAATGTGTCTTGTTTTTATTTTTATTATTTTTTTGCAATGAAGCATTCTGTTTTTTTTCTTTTTCTTTTATTGTTTTTGAATGGATCTATATGCAGATTTTCTTATGCAACTTGTAAACACATTTTATGACTCATAAATTTGTGGAAACAAAAGTTAAAAATTCAAATTCTAGACCAACCTTAATAATTGTAATATTAATGCACTTTTACTACTGATTACTTTTTCATATAAAAGGGTCAGGAATTTATTACCCTTTGTCTACTAATTACCTATGTTCACATGTAATAATTGTATCAAATAAAACCCATTAGTTGGGTTAAATGTGATTATAACAGTAAATCAACATTTCAAAATTTAACTTTATGACTAAGAACCTGTAATAATGCAACTTCTCTTGGGTTTTCACTTTACTAATCACCGGGTAC
This sequence comes from Sturnira hondurensis, assembly GCF_014824575.4. Classification (NCBI taxonomy): domain Eukaryota; kingdom Metazoa; phylum Chordata; class Mammalia; order Chiroptera; family Phyllostomidae; genus Sturnira; species Sturnira hondurensis. Next base: position 18,930 of record NW_028086739.1, read on the forward strand.
CTTTCAGGTAGCTCCTTTTCTGCAAGATTCTGATTTCCTTTAAAAATATTTTTGATCAAATTCTGTAGATAGATTTTCTGTCTTGCTTCAGCACCAACCAAACATGAATAAGATTCAGTTGCAATGAATGAGACTTGAGGTAAATGTTGGAAAGAACTTTTCAATTTTGAGAAGGGTTAAAGTGCTACCAGAGATTCAAGTTATTCTTTTAGATCTGTGGTGATGTTTTTATAGGTCTGGCCAAATTTAACTCAACTCTGATATTTGGTTAGTATGAATTGCAATGTTTTATTAAAATGATGATGCCATGTAATAAGATCAGAAATAGATGGGCATTGCACTAAATCATTGATCCAATAGGTGGCATGATATAATGGGGGAAAAAAGCACTGGAATCAGGGTGAGAATATCAGCTCAAGTTTCAGCAGCATCTATTAAACATACCTATAAATCATTTAAACTTTCTGAGCTTCTGTCTCTTCTGTAAATGGCTGTACTTCTAGTTTTCTGCCACACTTGTACAGTATTGTGGAGCTCAAGATAAAGTAATAAACGTAAAAGTCACATGGAAATTGTCATACAATATCTGCCTCAGATTTTATAGTACTTTTGTATCATTTTGATGTTAAAATCATCCCTAAAAAGTAATTACTTTTATCCTGATCGATGCTGTTGAGAAAGACTCAGAAAGAGGAGAGTAATGCTATCACATTCTAGAGTTAAATACTGTCCTCTAATTAGATGTCTGTGACAAATAATCTTGATTTTCAATGATTGTTTCCCATTTCCATTATAGAAAACATATTAAAAAAAACTTGGTATGTGATACTTGCACATTGTTGGGCTTTAGAAGAACTTTAAGCAACTTGACTTTCTGGAAATGGAAGGATGTAAAATTGTATATATATATATCTGGAACAATCAAAATTTGGACAAGCTCCCATTTTTTCTCAGCAATAACTATACATTAAATAAAAAATTGTACTGGTCATGCTTCAACCTAGATGACTTAAAAGCATGTAAGTAGCAGATTTATCTATAGATCTATAGTTTTTCCACATTAAGTAAGTTATAACCACCATTATAGCAATTTTCAGTTGACTTTTATCCCAGTAAAAGGAATCAATGAGTCAATAAGTGGTTCTTGCTTTAATGCCTTGGACATTACTACACTTAATTCAGTTGCCTAGGAGACTTTATTCTAGATGGAGCCAAGATGAGAGAGTTGTACTACTATTCAAATTTAAAACACTTTCAAATAGGGTGTTTCTTTTTAATTTTAGAAGAATCACCACGAAGCAAATGTAACATGTATCTTTTAGACAAGAAGGAAGTAATTGAGCACTTATAGAGGAGGGAATTAGAAAACACCATGATGTGTTATTATCTGCATAAGAGCCTGTATTAGAGTCACCAGGAAGGCATTTTCTTAAAAAAAAAAAGCAAATCATTACGATAGGTAAAGTGAAAGGTGGTAATAATAAAAATTGAAAATTTTCTTTCATCCCTCATGCCCAGTTCCCACCATAATAGGCTTCTGATATATATATATCTTCTGATATATATATATATATATATATATATATATATATATATAGTCTGTGGTGGTGGATTTTTTGTTTCAATACAATCTAATGATACTTAGATTTTCTAAGGACATTATTCAGTACATATGATATATTCTTAATGTTATTTCTCTTAAAGGTAACATTACATGAGACAACTGTAATAGAATAAACAATAAAAATAGAGAATAAAATAAAATAATTTTCTTGCTTCCCTTGAAAAAATAACATTATAACTTTAAAATATCATGGTAACAAATACAGCATATGTAACTCAGTCTAGGTTTGTTTTGTTTTCTTTTTTCCCTATATCTCCTAAAGGAAATACATTGGCATCTTGTAAAGCTGGATTACAAAACTTCCCCAACCAATTTTCTTCCATGGCTGAAATTTAATACTTATCACACATCCAAACACAAAATTTAGAGATGAAATGTGGCATTTATTCCCCTCTATGCCAAGAGCTCAGAAGTCATCCTTGATGAATTTGAGTTTTGTTTCTCCAGAAAAAGTTTGTTGGACTTTGTGTCTCTCTATTTCTGTCTCTGTTTACAGGTCTCTCTTTCTCTCTCTCCCTCCCCACATTTTGAAACACACATTAGAAATTCATTGCAGTTACTCATAAGTAAAATCCCATGTTGCTATAGGAAATGTAAACATTTTGTGAATACAATTCATAAAATAGCTCCAATTATGCAGTTGAATCTGAGCACAAGGCAGTGTTTATACTTGGTTTTATCTGAAAATAAAATTGTGACATACAGAAATTTCTAAATAAAAATTATATCTTTTACTAACATAAAAGCTCTTTCAGAAAGACTGCCTGCTACAGCAGGTGTGTGTCCTTCACAGCACAGTTCTTTCCCTAGGCCCAAGCCTAATAGCGGTTTGTAGTGAAGTGTCCACTTCTAAATGTGCTTGAATAAACTTTGGCAGTGCTTGCCAGTTTATAAATGAAGTTGATGTATTTGAATGCCTGGGTTAAGTTATCAGAAGGCTCTCTTGCTGCTAGAGTAAAGGACAACTGGAGGTAAATGGGGCCTTAAAAAGTAATTGTCATGAAATGCTTGGTGAAGAGCCCTTCAAATATCAGGCATCAAAGATGGGAACTATCAGTAGGTACCTTAATTGACTGGAACTCATCAAGATTTCATATTATTTTTTGTTTTGGATGATTGGTTACACCTAACTGGATTTAGGGTTCAAGAATCAGAGTATAGTGTCACTCTAGACGTTATCAATCTTGGGACAGAAAGTCATGTCTCTTGTAGAAGAGAGAACTGGAAAGAAAGACAGGGAAAGGAATTGTAAGTAAATAAATTGTGTTAATAATTCCAAAGAAGGAATTACATTATGGATCACATTTGACCTACATCATATACACACAGCTAATGTTTGTTCTTATTGTGTAGATCCTTTGTTCTTTTGGTGTTTTCTTTTTTAAGGGGCAAATTTCTCCAATGCTATTAAGCTTACATAAATATGACATACTATGCAAAATATTACTGTATAAAACTGAAAGTTTGAGCTAATGAAGATTCACTAGAATACTGAGAACATTCTAATTTGCAAAGGACTGTGGTTCAGATCAGGTGTTATTCTGTATATAAGACAGAAAAACTGGGCTCCAAGGAAACACGCTTGTCATGGGAGAAATATGATTATCCAGCATGTAGTGTCAGAATTCAAATTAGTATTTCTGTAATCCATAGAAAATAAGTGAGGACCACAAGTCAGCATAGCAAAGGCAGGATGAAAGGAGTATATTTTTAGGTGATTTAAAAAATATGTATTTTATTAAAAGCTTCTGCATGGCTAAGGAAAACCGTATCAAGATAAAAAGAGAAGCAACAGCTTGGGAAAACATATTTGCCAATGATACCTCAGACAAAGGTTTAATCTCCAAAATATACAAAGAACTCACATGACTCTACTCAAAGAAGACGAGCAACCCAATTAAAAAATGGGAAAAGGACTTGAACAGACACTTCTCCAAGGAGGACATACAGAGGATCCAGAGACACATGAAAAGATGCTCGATATTGCTAGCTATCAGACAGATGCAAATTAAAACCACAATGAGATACCACTTAATACTAGTCAGATTGGCTATCATAAACAAAGAAACAAACAACAGGTGCTGGAGAGGTTGTGGGGAAAAGGGGACCCTAGTTCACTGTTGGTGGGATTGCAGACTGGTACAACCACTATGGAAAACAGTATGGAATTTTCTAGGAAAACTAAAAATGGACGTGCCTTTTGACCCAGCAATGCCACTATTAGGAGCATATCCTAAGAAGCCTGAAACACCAATCCAAAAGAACCTATGCACCCCGATGTTCATAGCAGCACAATTTACAATAGCCAGAGTTAGAAGCAACCTAGATGCTCATTGGTAAATGACTGAATCAAAAAGCTATGGTACATTTACACAATGGAATTCTTTGCTGCAGAAAGGAAGAAGGACAATGTTCATAGCAGCACAATTTACAATAGCCAAGAGTTGGAAGCAACTTAGGTGCCCATCAGTAAATGAATGGATCAAAAAAATATGGTACATATACACAATGGAATTTTATGCTGCAGAAAGAAAGAAGGAGCTCCTATCTTTTGCAACATCATGGATGGAACTGGAAAGCATTATGCTGAGTGAAATAAGCCAGGTGTTGAAGGACAAATACCATATGATCTCACGTCTAACAGGAAGCTAAACAACAAAACAAACAAGCAAGCAAAATATAACCAAAGACACTGAAATAGAGAACAGGCTGACAGTGACAAGAGGGGAGAGGGGAGGGAATTTCAGGGGAAATAAGGGAGGGATTTAGAGGAACCTATATAAAGGATACATGGACAACAACTGAGAAGGGTGGAAATGGGAGGGAGGGGGGAGCATGGGGGATGGGATGGGATGGGAGTAATAGACAGAAAACTGTACTTGAAAAATAATTAAATAAAAATAAATAAATAAACAAAAAATAAATAAAATTTAAGACATAAAAAAAAAGAAAGGAAGAAGGAGCTCCTACCCTTTGCAACATTATGGATAGAACTGGAAAGCATTATGCTGAGTGAAATAAGCCAGGCAGTGAATGACAAATACCATATGATATCACCATTAACAGGAATCTAAACAACAAAACAAACAAGCAAGCAAAATATGACCAATGACACCAAAATATGGAACAGGCTGACAGGGTCCAGAGGGGAGAGGGGAGAGAATCATAGGGGAAAAGGGGATGGACTCACAGGAACAAGTATAAAGGACACATGGACAATAACTAAGGTGGGGGGCGGAAATGGGAGGGAGGTGGGGAGCACTGGGGGGGCAGGGCTGGGAATATAAGACAGAAAACTGTACTTGAACAAGAATTAAATAAAATTAAAATAAAAAAATAAATAAATAATATGTATTTTATTTATTTATTTCTAGAGGGAAGGGAAGGGAAGGGAAGGAGAAAGAGAAGTAGAGCAACATCAACGTGTTGTTGCCTCTTGCATGCTACCTACTGGAGACCTGATCCACTCTGCAAGGCATGTGCCCTGACTGGGATCAAATCAGCGGCCCTTTGGTTCATAGGCCAGAGCTCAATCCACTAAACCACACCAGCCAGGGCTAGATGATTTTTTATCAATTTTAATCAACACTCCCAGAACATTTTCAAAACATCATTATTAAATGAACCTTATACAGACAGCAAGTTAATTTATATATCCTTGTAATCACCTTCCCATGTGCTGTATCAATTGGATATATGCATTTGACTGTTGAGAAAGTACAAGTCTGTAGATTGAGTGATTTGAGTGTCACCCTGGAAGAGTTATCTGTTGGAGTTAGAACAGTAATTCAGCAGATACACATATATATGGACTCGATGAGGTTTTATTTATTACTTCTAATAGAACAAGTAAGATACATAGTTTAAACCATTTTAAATGTAGTATAAGTTTTTGAAACATAATTTTAAGTTATTAAAGAAGTATTTAAAATCAAACAAATAGCCCTGGCTGGTGTAGCTCAGTGGATTGAGCGCAGGCCTGCAAACCACACAATCGCAGTTCGATTCCCAGTCAGGGCACATGCCTAGGTTGCAGGCTAGTTCCCGGTTCCCAGTTCCCGGTTCCCAGCAGCGGATGTATGAGAGGCAACCATACATTGATATTTCTCTCCCTCTCTCCTTCCCTTCTCCTCTAAAGATAAATAAATAAAATCTTTTAAAAATAAAATAAAATCAAACAAATAAATTCAAGCACAGTGCTACTCCATCCCCAGTAAGCCCCAATTTGTCACTGGTTCATATGCCCTTTTAGCTCTTGTAAGCATGCTTATATAATGGTATACATTTAATAATAATAGATTACATTTATTGGGTCTTTACCGTATTCACTTTTCATGTTTGACTCATTTACATGAAAATTTATGTTGTGATTTTATAATATCCCTATAAGATAGTTAAGTACTACTATTATCCCATTTTATAAATGAGGTAAGTGATGTACAAGGCCATTAATATCCCCCCCAAGGTTATATCACTAGGAAGTACTAAAACAAGAGTTAAAATCAGGTAATTTGACTCAACATCAGCCTGCATGTTTAGTCATTATGCAATATCATCATTATAGTATAGCTACCATTTAACATGACATTACACTTAATATAGAATTTTCTTGGAAAGGCACTGTAGTCAGAATGGTTTTTCAAATGTCCATGTGTTAAGCATGTGTATAGGTACTATTGGGGCATGGGATGAAAGTAGAATAAATAGTAACAGCCTTTACAGAACTTTGCATCAAAGATAGCACACTATATTATACTAAAGAACTTTTAGACCATGGCAGTATGAGCTTAAATGTTATACCTGAAACTATAAAAATCATAGAAGAAAACATAGGCAGTAAAATCTCAGACATTGTTTGTAGCAATATTTTATCAGATATATCTGCCCAGGGCAGAGAAACAAAAGAAAAAACAAACAAATGGGACTAAATCAAACTACAAAGTTTTTGCACAGCAAAAGAAACAGCCAACAAGATAAAAAGATGACACACAGAGTAGGAGAATGCATTTGCTGATAATGTGATAAAGTATTAATATCCAAAATTTATAAAGAATTTACAAAACTCAACACCAAAAAACAAACGACCCAATTAAAAAAATGTGCAAAGGACCTCAATAGACACTTCTCCAAAGAGGACCTACAGATGGCCAATAGACATGAAAAGATGCTCAATATCACTAGCTATCAGAGAGATGCAAATTAAAACCAAAAAAGAGATATCACCTCACACCTGTCAGAGTGGCTATCATAAAGAAATTAACAAACAAGTGTTGGGGAGGTTGTGGAGAAAGGAAACCCTAATGCACTGTTGGTGGGAATGCAGACTGGTGCAGCCACTGTGAAAAGCAGTACGGAGATACCTCAAAAAATTAAAAGTGGGTATGTCTCTGACCCAGCAATCCCACTTCTGGGAATATATCTAAAGGAACTCAAAACACTAATTTGAAAGAAGATATGTATCCCCATGTTTATTGCAGCATTGTTTATAATTGCCAAGATACAGAAGCAGTCCAAGTGTCCATCAGTAGATGAGTGGATAAAACAACTATGGGACATTTACACACTGGAATACTACTTGGTCATAAAAGAGAAGAACGTTTTATCCTTTGGGACAGTATGGATGGTTCCAGAGAACATTATGCTAAGTGAAATAAGCCAGTCAGAGAATGAAAAATGCCATATACTTTCACTCGTTTGTAGAATCTAATAAATACAATGAACTAACAGAGAAAATGGACACAGACTCATAGGTGGAGAGCAGGATGACAGCTAAGGTGGGGAAGTTAGAGGGTGGAGGGTTTGAGCAAAAAGGAAAAAGGACTCATGGACATGGGCAACAGTGTGATAATTGTTGGGGGGAGGAGGATATAAGGGGACTAAATCATAATGGGAAAATACAATAAAATATGAAAAAAAGGATTTTACAAGCAGAGCTTATTGAGCTATTTTTTAGTTTACTGATTACATTATATAGTGATTATCTTTCAAAATATTTGTTTCCCTTAATGGCTCATAATCTAACTGAGGTCAGGGACCAGGCTGTTTTTACCTCAGAATATTCAATCACATTCCCTTACAAACATTAAGAGCTCAATAGAGGTTATTTATGTGAAATAAAGGATGTTTACAAGTTGTTTATCTTTGCCTCCAGTGTGTTCTATACATACTTTCTAGTCAAATAATAGGCCTCAGTAAATTAAATGACATTGGAACATTCTGAAAATCTATAACATTCTTATTCATCAAAACATGCAATTTAGTTCAATTGCACAGATAGTTAATAACTACTTTGTGCTTACGGCTCATATCAGAGTATGAAGAAACAGTATAACTGTAATGTAATATGCAAATAGAAAAGATTTTGTCACAAGGTCACACTGGGGACTACATACCTGCCTTTATTAACTCTTTACCTTTGGATAAACAGTGGCTCTCTCACATGTCAGATTAGTCTAAACTCAATCTCTACATCAACATGACTAAATTAGGTTGTATAGCAACAGCCTTCTCACCACAGTTTGGTGGGATAAAGCTGAGCCTCATCCTCTATGAATGTGGGACCAGTGTCTCCTGATGTAGACTATTTTCTTGTCCTAAGTTCCAATGTAACTTCATGTGCCCCACCAAACCCAACACTATGGCACAGTAGTGCAAGAAAATGGGGTCACTTGAATCCAGGGCTCGGATTCTTGGACTGTCTAGCTCAGCTACATTGTTGGCCTAATTACTTCACTACCTTAGTTCCAGTCATTTCTAGTGGATAAATTTCAGGCAAAGCCCTGACTTTCCTCTCCTCTGCATAATGTTCGTGAGAATGGACTCATAAGCTTTACATTGATATCAGATTTTCACTTTGTGAGGTATTGAAGATATGACAAAAATACAATTCTACTCAAAAGGAGTATATAATTTAAAGTAACTTATAGAAAACAATTTCTTAATTCATTGATTGATTAAAAAATACACACTGAGTACTAGGGCAGGAAGTAGTGTAGAAACTCACATAGAAGAAGATATTTACTAAAAGAATCAGAAAATCATTTCATCACAATACCGTCTGTTTTAAAATACCACCTCAGAGTTCTACACACCAATACCAAAGCCTTCAAGGTAAAGAATATCTATGTTACAGCACAGGTACAATTCAGCCCACTTTCAGTGTGACAAAGCTACCTGCAAATAGTGAGATCATCTCAAATTGGCTCTGAATCTTTCAATATTAAATCAGGGGTCAAGAGAGTTGTGTTATTAACCACCACCTGTTGCACTTCCCATTGCATCAGACTTATGCAAAATTAGCACGACTATGTGCCAACAGAAACACCTTTTCATGAGCATTGTACATTTTTCCCTAGGTAAAAATAGGACTCTGATATGCATTCTTCATTCTTCCTAATGTATCTTATTTGCATGTTGAACATCTCTAAAATAATTGGTATATGCTACCTCAATTTATGGATTAACTTCAGTGATACATTTAATTAAATATCAAATAATTTTAGTATGCTTTTACAAATTAATCAAATGTACTACTTGTATTTAAATGTCTAATGGCAGCAATAAAACAATTTCCCTAGACTCTTGTTGTTTTTTAGGGTTTTAGCATTTGAGTTCAGAGATATATTATATCTACTTTCTTACATATTATGTCAAGATTTCTTGATTTTTGACCCATGATATATTTTTGGATATTTTAGCTATAATTCTCCCCAGGTATCCAACAAAACTGTAAAGAAATGTAGGAGAACAGAGACTAGGTTGCCAGATATAACATTTATAGGTCTGGGTCAGCAGAGAGCAGAGAATCTTTGCTATAATGCTATACAACAGTACCATACAATTTTGAAGAAAGAATGAACTTGGAACTTTTTGCCATCATCATATAGTTTCTATTTTACTGAGGAAGAAGCTGAGGTCAAGAAATAGCAAGTGCACTAGTTGTTGTTACACAGTTAGATAGCAGTGAATTGAGACTAAAATTCAGGCTATCATTTCCAAGGCTACTTCTCTTTTCACTTTACTATAAAATGGGCCTGTGTTAGAACTCACTGGAAATTAACTCAGAAGAAACTTATTATAAGGTAGCTCCTCTTCATGATGTGAACTTGGAAAATGATTTCCAAAATCTGACGATTTTAGAAGGTGTTTGTGTATGTGTTTGATGGGGCTACACTTTTTGAATAATTGTATATATAATTATAGAGCCAACTTATAATGAGCCTTGCACATGGAACCACTTGCAGATCTACTTTGTATTTTCCAAATACTAAGCCACAGACACATAGAGCTTGAAGGCTCCTTAGATCAGTTGTTCCTGATCTCTGGAGGGGTGTTAAGGACCTCTTTGAGTATCAGAAAAAGTCTTTCTCCACATAATGCATATGCTCACACAATTGCATGTACTATATCTAGGGATTCTAGGAGCCACAGTAACTCAGGATGAGCTTTTTTCACTCTTTCTTACTTGCAAAACGGGTATTTATGGGTGAGGTTAGGTTCTTCCTTATTTACCTATTCTTCCTTAAGTTACCTATTCTACTTCCTGCCCTCTGTACCATCTAAGGAAAATACATCTAAATAGAGGGTGAAAGACTCCCAAAGGTCACACACATCCTGGCCTTAGTTTGAGGAGTTTAGGCTGCTGTGCTTTGCACTTAACCAGTTCATTGCAATACTTTCTGTCATTTTCCTCAGAAGATGTATGAGTGAAATGTTGCTTATCTATATTAGGTCACATTTTCACTGCAAACTGTTGATACACCAATTTTTATTTATAACTGTTTTGGCATATATGACAGAAAAATTCCATGTATAAAAGCACCTTATACAGCAGCTTGTATTATTTTTTCTTTAAAATTACTTTAGGGCTTTGCATAGATTCTAATTGCAAAGTATAATTGTTTGTACACTCCTCACTACTAGGTACAAAATCAGCTGCTGAGACTGGCACAATGAGATACTTTTCTTTCTCAGAACATAATTTCTGCCACTATTATATACAGGTAATTGGAAGTGGCTTCAGTTTTTGTCTCCAGTGGTTAGCTTGACACTTATAGAATTAGTGTACTTTTTCAAATATTTTATTTATTTATTTTAGACAGAGGGGAAAGGAGGGAGAAGAGAGGGAGAGAAACATCAATGTGTGGTTGGTTGCCTCTCACACACCCCCATCTGTGGACCTAGCCCGAAACCCAGGTGTGCTCTGACTGGGAATAGAATTGGTTACCCCTTGGTTCACAGGCCGGCACTCAATCCACTGAGCCACACCAGCCAGGATGAATTAGTGTACTTTTTTACTTGACATACTTAGTTACACATTCGTCACAATTATTCAAATTACTTACCATAACTGAAGCAAAATGCATGTAGTCTGAAATCCATTACTTGGCTTATTGATGTGCACAGTTGTCTCTCACATTCTTTTGTGGAAGAGCTTCACAAAAGCTTTTCCTTGTGAAGGAAATCAACAAAGCACTATTACTACCTGATTAACCAGCAAGCAGATGGAACTGTTTCAAATAGCATTGCAGAGTTAGCCCCTCAAAATGTATTCTCCTTAAACAGGACCACCTGGTTTAAATAGGCTTCTTGCTAATCCATAGAGGAAAAAATGGCAGAAGAGGCAGCTAAGAGTGCCCAGAAGAAATGGGTCCTTGTTGGAAAGCACTGCAGAGACTGGAAATATACTCTTGGTAAAACCCTGAAAGGCAGTTAGGAGTCCTGTAACCATGAGAAACCAAATACACCTGCCTTTCCAATAATTATTTTTATATTTTTTTCAAAGAGGAACAAAAGCAAATTTGTTGTTGGCAGAGGATGTGAAAGGAAGGTTATTCAGTTTACCCGATGTCTCATGTAGATGGAAGGTTTGGGGCAATAGAAAAGGCAGTGGATGGAGTGCATGCCTCGCTCTGTACAATATAGAAGAATCTGATATACTTTGTAGAAAAGCCACAACTCCTCATTTTTGTCCTCTTGCTGGTTGGCCAGGCTGGGGGGTAGTGGGGGACAAAAGCTGGGGTGGTGGACAGGACACAGGGATACCCCATGGTCCCCATCCTTTGACTGTCCCCTCATAGGGTCACTTTGGATCCTTGGTGGGAACAGAGCAGAGTTCCAATGCCGGGACACCTTCCAGAATTTCTCATTCACCAACTCCAGGGTCAGAGACCCATTTAGTGATAAAAGATTGAAGTATAAATGCTATTGATTTTAACATTTATGTCCACATTCTTTCCTCATCATAGGCCGGAAACACCTTGACTTTGCTCAAAGAAGGAAATACTATTGCAGCAAAGACCTATGTAGGCTAAGTTTCTTCTCTCATCACATCTTATAGAATTCCACTGACAATTGTACTAATGGGAATCTGATCAGCTTACCCTCCAGTTTACAAACCTCTTTGCTTTCTTGGTATTCTATCACTTTCAAGTTAGGTGCATTTTTCTTAACTTTCTCATTCTGACTTTCCCTTCAAATTCACCCTCACCTGCTCTCCTACATGCAACCTATATTCTAGCTCACTGAATATCATGTGAGCTATCTAGTGTCACCTGTCATGCTCAGGTCTTTCTTGATTCCTTTTTTAAAATTTGCTGTTCAGCACGTTATAATCGCCATCTCCTCTGCCATATAAAAGTTTTTCTGCAAGACTCTGCATGTCATACTAGACCTCTCTTGTATGTCCCTGCCCCCATGACAATATTGATTAATCTACTTTCTGTGTTCCCTGGTACTTTTAGGGCTTTTGGTATGGCACACATCAAGTAGTGGTGCAGTTTATCTCTTTATGTGTCTTCCTTTTATCACTAGAACCAAGGTCAGGAAATGTGTTTTTATCTTTGTTTTGTTTATCTATGTTGCCAAATTCATAGTAAAAACTTGGTAAACTTTCATTCCTGCCCTCCCCCTTCCACATGGAATATAAAGAAACCAGTGACTTTGTGCTCATTAAGTATCTCAAATATTTACTTTCAGCTCTGATGGAAATAACATATTAGCCATTTATTTCTCCACAATTGTAAAAGTAATAGAATAATATTTGAAAAGTTAGCCAACATGATTTGATCATTTTTATAATTCCACCTGTTCCTTGATCACTTTATTGCTAATTGGTGCATCAGAATAATATGCAGACTTTTAAAAATACCAAAGTTTTATCCTCCTGTTCCCAAGAAATTAGATTTCAGTTGGCCTAGAGTAGGACTCAGGAATCATTATTTTTTAAAAGCTCCCAAAGATACTGAATTATGAAGCCAAGATCAAGAATTACTGGTGGAGAAGCTATAACTGACAGTTGAATCAGTGCAAATGGTGTCTACTTCTGTTTCATTGGAAAGAATTACAACCATTGTTTCTTGAGAATATTTACTTACATTGAGCACTTTTCACAACTTACATGAATTTTGTATACTGTCACATACACTTTACATATGATACATTATATTTTTATCATTACATATGTATCAATTAGGCGCCATTTAATAGATGAGCTAGCAATCACAACAGGCATCTATAGCATAGCAGTAATTAGAGTTGAGTTTGAACATAGAACACCAATTTCTAGTGACCCATTTCGTCTGGTGATGGGTACAAAAAATAAGATCTGATCCAAGATGTGAGAAAGGTTTTACCTCATGGGTATTGGAGAGCTGAGGGTTGAAGGCTCATTAGATTGTGAGAACTTAGCAGGAAAGAGTGTTGTGTTACTGTGGTCAAGTAGGCATGTTGCTGTAGTCCTGGTCTGCAGGAGAAAATGGATGTATGTACAAGGTTGCTATAACTGTTTTTTTTAGGTATGTAGTTTTTCATAAGTCTATTCACCATGCAGCAAATGGAAATAGATGCATTTGTAGTGACCTGGAACAGAGTTGACTCAAGGACCTGTGGTGAAGTATTGAATATCTCTTGCAAATTAATGTTATGGTTGCAAGAGATTTATCCTTTATTCCCCAGAAAGGCTGAAAACTGAAGGTGCTATCACATCTCTTCACAGCTCCCACTGAAAAGTTGACTTGGTGTAGTGATGAAGCAGATGAAACCACCAGAACTCAGGGATGTCTTGGATATAGATAAGAATTTGCTAGTCAATAAAAATATCTTAAGACCTCATTGTCTCTAACAGAGAGCACATATTGTCCCTTATTTCACTGCCTGTGAAAATGGAAAACTGATTTATAAAATGAAATTGGATCTGTACACCTGTGAGATCCATTCTTATCTGACTTGTACCTCTGTACGCACTGGAATATGGTAGATAGTAGGATATACATTGCTCAGGAGTTCTAATAAATTTTCATTCTCATCATTTAAGACTAGTCCTAATGCTGGCACAATACATTCTCTGAAAGGGTCTCTGACTCTTTCATTGCTTCTAGAAAACTATTATTCTAGGATTTATTATAATTTTTCCAAACTCTGTGATACCTCCCTCTGGTATATATCAATGGCAGAGTCCATTATTCTAGTGAATTAAATATAGGAATAAATTTGACATTTTGGTTTTTTTTTGTTTTGTTATTACAGAGTTTTTGCTGTTTTCTTTTTAAGTAAATGGAAAAGGCAATCATGATTAGCCTAGTAGTGATATTATGATCATATGATGGATATTCTCTACAGCATACAGTAATTTTTCTTTCAAATGGTATTTTGCTTTTAGCATCAGTTCAATAATGTTGGACAGTAAATTAAATAGAAAAAATAACTTAATATCTTATTTTAGATAATATAATAAGACATGTACTCTTAGTACATACTTATGATTTCTAATTTTATGAATTGTTTCTGCTACAAAGATAAAAATATGAGAAAATATTCAATATGTCTCATTTTTTAAATTTAAACACAATTAATTTATTTAGGTTTATCATAGGGTATACCAAGCAAACCTCATTCTATTACACTTCACTTCATTGTGCTTTGCCAACAATTGTGTTTTTTACAAATTGAAGGCTTGTGGCAATCCTGCACTGAGCAAATATTTTTTCCAGTAGCATTTGCTCACTTTATGTCTCTGTGTCATACTTTGGCAATCCTCATAATATTTCAAATGTTATTTTATTATTATTGTTGTTGTTATTATTATTATTATATTTATTATGGTGATCTGTGATCTGTAATATTTGATGTTGCTGTTGTAATTGTTTTGGCCACCACCAAGTGTGCCTATATAAGATGGCAAACTTAACAGATAAATGTAGTGTTAGATAAAATAGGTGGAAGAGGGAATACAAAGGATAAATTGTGATGGAAAATATATATTTATTTAAATGATAAAAAAGATGATTAAAATATGGTAGTGAGTACATAATGGAGATACAAATTATGACTTATTGCCCTGGCTGGTGTTGCTTAGTGGATTGAGTGCCAGCCTGTAAACCAAAGGGTCCTCAGTTCTATTTCTAGTCAGGGCACATGCCTGGGTTGCAGGCCAGGTCCCCAGTAGGAGGTGCATGAGGGGCAACCACACACTGATGTTTCTCTCCCTCTCTTGCTCCCTTCCTTTGCCTCTCTAAAAATAAATAAATAAAATCTTTATTTAAAACAAATTATGACTTGTTTTTCTCACTTTTAACTAACAGAAAAATTATAAATTATTTGTTAGTTATGATTTAGTTCAATACTTTCATGAAAAATAATTCTCTTGTTGTCAGGAAAATCACAAAGAGACTGATCTACAACAGTCATTGTGATGCGTTACCAATTGTTGTGAAGAAAATTATATTAAAATTTTGTAGTTTATGACAAACAATTCTTTTCTGCTATTCCTGAGTTATGAATCTGGGAGTGGCTTATTTCAGTGCCTCTGGTTCAAGGTCTCTCATGAGGTTACAATCAACTTGTATACCAGGATGCATCTCATCTGAAGGCGTGTTGGAGGAGGAAGAATTTACTTCCAACTTCACTCATGTGGTTTTGGCAGGTCTTAATTTCTTGCGTGTAAACTTCCTGAAATAATTACCCCATGACATAGAAGCAGTTACCACCCCCACCCAAGGCAATTAATAAAGAACAGAGTGAGAGAGAGCTATCAAGAAGAAAGCTACAGTCTTTTTACAACCCAAACTGGATAATAAACATGAAAAGATGTTCAACATCATAAATAATCAATTAAATTCAAATCCAAACCATAATAAGATACTGCCTAAAATGGCTAAAATTACAAAAAGAGAGGTAGATAAGAAAAGAGAAAGAGAGAGAGAGAGAGAGGACAAGTGTTGGTGAGAATTTGGAGAAATTGGAACCATATTCATTGGTCATGTGAATATAAAGAGCAATCACTATAAACATATTTGGACATTTAAAAAAAATATCAGTCATAGAATTTTCATATGACCAAGCAATTTTACATCTAAATACATACTCAAAATGACTGAAAACATACATCCACAAGAAAAAAATGTACATAAATATTCCCAGAAACATTATTCATACTAGCCAAAAAATGGAAGCCACCTAAATGTCCATCAGTTGATTAAAGAATAAACATATGTTTGTATATCCATGTAATGGAATATTATTTACTTGTAAAATGAATGAAATAGTGGTAAATACTATAGCATGAGTTAACAGTGAAAGATCTTATGCTAATTGAAAGAAACCAGACCCCTTCCTCCCCCCAAAAAAACCCTGGTTATAAAAGTACACATATGGTGCAATTTTATTTGTATTAAATATCCAGAATTGGCAAGTCCATTGAATCAGAGAGTTGATTAGTGCTTACCATGGATTAATGGTAAGTAGTCCATGGGGGAGAAACAAATAGTGAGTGATTGTTAATGTTATAGGGTTTCCCTTGGGGCTATTAATATGTACTGGATTATATAGTAGTGATGGTTGCATAACTTTGTGAATATACTAACCTTCACTAAGTGATAAACCCTAAAAAGGTGAATTTTACTATTTATGGGTTATATATCAAATAATAATCATTAAAAAAGTGAATTTAAAAATACATTTTTTAAAAGCCAAATACTTTTTTAAATGCCAAATACTTTAAAAAAATTTACTTTTTTGCATGTAGCTGTCCAGTTCTACCAACACCATTTGTTGAAGATGCTATCTTTACTCCATTTTATGTTATTGCCCCCTTTGTTGAATATTAATTGACTGTAGAGAGTTGGGTTTATTTCTGGGCTCTCTGTTCTATTCCATTGGTCTATGTGCCTGTAGGAGTATATCCTAAGAACCCTGAAACACCAATCCAAAAGAACCTATGCACCCCGATGTTCATAGCAGCACAATTTACAATAGCCAAGAGTTGGAAGCAACCTAGATGCCCATCAGTAAACGACCGGATCAAAAAGCTATGGTACATTTACACAATGGAATTCTATGCTGCAGAAAGGAAGAAGGAGCTCCTACCCTTTGCAACATCATGGATGGAACTGGAGAGCATTATGTTGAGCGAAATAAGCCAGGTGGTGAAAGACAAATACCATATACTCTCACCTTTAACAGGAATCTAAACAACAAAACAAACAAGCAAGCAAAATATGACCAATGACACTCAAATATGGAACAGGCTGACAGAGTCCAGAGAGGAGAGGAGGGAGAATCATAGGGGAAAAGGGGAGGGACTCACATGAATAAGTATAAAGGACACATGGACAATAATTAAGGTGGGGGTGGAAATGAGAGGGAGGTGGGGAGCACGAGGGGGGCAGGGCAGGGAATATAAAACAGAAAACTGTACTTGAATAAGAATTAAATTAAAAATTCAGGGGAAATAGGGGAGGGATTTAGAGGAACATTTATAAAGGATACATGGACAACAACTGAGAAGGGTGGAAATGGGAGGGAGGGGAGAGTATGGGGGTGGCATGGGATGGGAGTAATAGACAGAAAACTGTACTTGAAAAATAATTAAATAAAAAAACTGGAAAAAAGATTTAAACTAAAAAAATCAAAAAATTACTTTTATTTACTAATTGTTATTTGATATATAACTCACAAATAGTAAAATTCACCTTTTTAGAATTTATCACTTAGTGAATATTAGTATATTCACCAAGTTAAGCAACCGGCACTACTATATAATTCAGTATATGTTAATAATCACAAGAGAAACCCTATATCATTAACAATCACTCAGTATTTCTTCCTCCTCCAGCCTGTGGTAAGGAATACAGATGTAAGTCTACTATATACTCCAAAAGAAAAGATGACTAAGAACATCACAATGATGTTTATTTTTCAGTGAAACTGCATATAAGTGGTATAGTTGCTGATTCCTGGATAATTCTGCTAATTATATATCTGCTAATTATATAATTCTGCTAATTCTGCTAATTATATAATAAATTATCTATTAATTATATAATTAATTATATATTAATTGTATATAGATACTTAATAAAGATAATTATTACAATTTAGAGGTATACTCTGATTTAGATTAACATATAAAAGATTAATTACTTGTTCTTAATTTCTTTTCTGAAAAACTGATGCATAAGATTAATGGGAACCAGCTCCCCTTGTCCTTTCTGATTCTGGCCCAGGGGATGTATATTTCTTCTTATTTAATATACTGATATCTGATTAAGATGCAGACCTGATGGTATTTGTCTTTCACCAATTGGCTTATTTCACTTAGCATGATAGTCTCCAGTTCCAACCATCCTGTCACAAAAGGTAGGAATTTCTTCTTTCTTCCCGCTGCATAGTATTCTACTGTGTAAATATATCACAGTTTTTTGATCCATTCGTTTCCTGATAGGCACCTAGGTTGCTTCCAGCACTTGGGCTGTTGTAAATTGTGCTTCAATGAACATTGGGGTGCACAAGTTCTTTTGAACTGGTGTTTCAGGAGTCTTAGAATATAATCCCAGAAGCAGAATTGCCATCAAAAGGTAGTTCCATTTTTAGTTTTTTGAGGAAATTGCATACAGTTTTTCACAGTAGCTGCACCAGTCTGCATGCCCACCAAAAGTGCACTAGGGTTCCCTTTGATATAAGAGGAATCTAATGAATAAAATAAATGAACAAACAAGATAGACAGGCATGGAAACATGGAACAGACTGAAAGTGATCAGACAGTGAAGGGGATAATTTTGGAAAGAAGGGGAAGGAACTAGTCAAAGAACATGTATGAATGGCCCACCAACATGGACAGCAGTGTGGGAATTGACTGTGTGAGCAGGGGTGGGAGTGGATGGAGGAGGCCAAAGGGGGGAGAATTAGGACAAATGTAATAGAATAAACAATAATTTTTTAAAAAGAGTTGTAGACCTGAAAATAACAAGGTCTTATATTTCTTGAAATCGGGATTTAGTTTCTAAAAAGGTTGGTGGTTGGTGGTTATTCTCTGGAATTATCTTGTAAAAATAAACAACTAAGCACAAACCAACTAATGGTACAATGTTGGTTATCATCAACAGTTGCATGTTTTGCAAACTAAGCCCTGTTTTGTAAACTGAGCCCTGTTTTGGCTCTGAGCCCTTGCACAGTATAATATTTTCTATATATAAGCACAGCATTTACTGCTTTTATCCAATTCACCTTATTTTTAATTGGAAGTCTTAACATTATGTAGATTTCTAGTCAGAAAAAAATACTATTTTTTACGTCATGCCAGTAAATTGCAAGAGAATATGAAGGTGAACCCTGTTTCTGCTATTTCAGAAGTGTGATACAACCTGACAAAATTTCATTTTATAGATGTAAACACAAGTGTTGGTAAAGTGTGTTCACTATAAACCTTCATTGGTGTTTAACAAAATTTTCAGCTGAATAAAATTTGACATTTTAATAAAAGGGATGTGGCATTATGCTGCAGTCAGCATGCCTGACTAAAAACAACCAGTCATGCTGAGAAAATTATAAAGTTTTCCTCATGCCCTTTAATGTGAATCGAGTAATCAAAAGATTGATTTACTTCTTAAACTTAATTTGCAGCTCTAATTTTATTATGTTTCAAAACCAGCTATATCTTTTTAATCTTTTGGATCAACTGCAGCTGTGTCACTGCTTGCACTATGAGATATACTTTACTGCTCATTTATCCATAACCATAATGAGAGCAAGAAGAAAGTTTAGTCTTTTTCTCCTTTCAGTCAAATCACATCCCTGACTCCAAGAACGGAGATCATCTTTCTCCTTTGGATAAAAGGATGTAGGGTTTAAGAATTAGGGAATTTCAAGATATAAGAAATGTTCATCAGTTTAAGAAAGAAATACATAGGGTTGTTTACCAATGGCACTACCAAATCCAAAATAAAACAAAAGAAAAGTGGAACTCATAAAAAGGATCATGGACCTGAATTAAACATCACTTTTAAAAATAGGGCTCTTAAACTTCTATGTAAACAAAGAGAGAGGTACATCCATTTGCTGTATACATTATGATACACCAGAAAACTCTGTTGTTAGACTGTTGACACTCATTGGTAAATGAATAGCCATTTATTGTAAATCCAAGCTATCCAATTTTTCTCAGATAATATAGAAGGGCTATTTTAAAATAATCTAGATGTTAGGCAAGAACTTTAACTGTGCATGTGGGACTCAGTCCTCTATTACACACTACCTTTCTTTCTCTTGAGGAAGTACAGATGCCAACTGAGCTAAGCATGTCCTTAGATAGTAAGGGAGGCTTGAGGAGAGGGACTAAACACCTTATGCACCCGAATTTCTGTAATGTTTTAGCGGAACATGGAGACTAGAAAAATTGTCAGTTTACCTAATCTCTGGGAACCCCTTTTCCCCCCCTCATGCCATCTGCTTGACTGCTCACTAACCTTTCTTTTTTTCTTCTTTTATATTTGGTATTTGTATATTTTCATTGTATATCAGGATATTTGGATGCTTGAGAAAAAGAGAAGAAGATGTATACCTAAATATTTTACATCAAACTCTGTTAGCATTTTGTTTTGTAGTTTCTTTACTTCTCCAACCTCTTGTCATATACATAGTTTAATATACCTTTAATTTGACTATATACTTTTACATCCTGTTTTTTTAATATAACAAGTACAAACCTAATGCCTTGTTTTCTATTCCTCAACTATTTAAAAGGTCCAGCAGGGCTGTCCAACCTTTGGTGTCTCTGGGACACACTGGAAGAAGAGTTGTCTTGGGTCACACATTAAATACACAAACACTAACAAAAACTGATGAACAAAAAAAGGTTTTAAGTAAATGTACAATTTTGTGTTGGGCCACAGTCATAGCTATCCTGGGCACATGTGGCCCATGGGCTACAGGTTGGACACTGTTGGAAAAGTTTCCTTTGCTCCATATGGCCCAAGATCATAAATTTAATGGGCAGAAAACTTAATGGCACATTTGGACATAATTATATGTCTTCCTATTTTCTCAGTTCTGAATAAATATTCTCTATGTTTAACATGTCATCCAATTTGTCTACTTTTTTTCTAGAATGATTAAGTTGTCAATATAGTATAAAGCTACTCAGTTCCATTTCTTAAAAAGACTTTCTGAGGGTTCAGAAAATAAAGTATAACAAAAAAAGGTCAGCCCAATCTTCTCTCTGTGCATCCCTTTGTCTCTCTCTGTGTGTGTCTCTCTCTGTCTCTCTGTCTTTCTCTGTCCCTCTGTCTCTGTCTCTCTCTGTCACTGACACATACACATACACACAAACACACACCAAATAAAGGAACAACCCAAGAACAACTTTACTTTTACCTGTGCAACATGGAAACAATTCTCAAGAAAATGTGTTATGTTGCATATTCAGAATCCAGGCTGCAATTATATGTCATGTGGCACCATTCCCATAAGGAGTGAGCACTATATGTTTCTATGTCCTGACCCAAATTCTGTTTCCAATTCCCACCAAACCATATATTGCAAAAAGTGGAATTTGTTAAATGCCTAAAGAAAAACCCATTTAGGATGAAGACTTTTTTCGTTGACACCTAGTTACTCTCCCAGCCCCACTCCACTGTACCATGCATTTATTTGCCTTATTCAGTCCCATTACTTGCAGCTTGAAATTGCCCCTTTTGCTTTGGAAGTTTGGGGATGTTGGTAAAATTCCTGTGTGTTTCTGCTGTTGGATCCTTCTTTCTCAGGCTATGTTGTCTCTAATGGGGCTTCAGCACCCGAGCATAATTGGAAAGTGAATTATCTGGGAAAGCCTCTCCTGGCATCCTAATCCTCCCTGTTGAGCACAGCCAATCACTAGCACCTGCTTTGAATAGCAAATAGCCTGGAAAGCTGCCCAAGCCTATTCTCAGGGGGGCTGGACAGAGATCTTGATTTTTGTGGAAATAAGCCATTAAGTAGATTGCTAACTAATGCAGCATATTATACTCCCTCACAACTACAGGCTTAAACCAAGGTACCAGACAGGCCATGGAGGGCTATTGCATTCCATGATTAGAAAACAAAAACACTTAACATTAGGTGCTTTGTTTGATCTTAGGAGAAATTAAATGAGAGAGTTTTTCTACAGCAGAAGTAACTGTGTTGCACCCAGTTATTTTTCAAGGAACTGAAAAGACCCTCTTACTTATCTCCTCTCCTCATGGTATCCCTAATTGATGCTGCCCTTGTTGTCCTGCATGACCTAGTATCACTAGTAGACTTAGTCCTTTGAATGAAACAAGAGGGTGTAAGGTATGATAAACATTATCATATTTTCAAAAGTTTCGGTCAAATTATGAGTTTTCTGGGTATCTTTCATTAGTACACTCAGTTGCTATCATTCTGTATTAGTACCATAGAAGGCATAGAAATTCCGAAGAGAAATACTACTTTATCAGAAGTTGTTATAGGGAAAGGAAGAAGTATGGTATAAACAAGTCTGGGGAGTAACCCTGTCATGGGGTAACACCAGGGGAAAAGTCCTGATTCCAGTTGGTGGAAAACTTGGAGCCTGCCCATGGATAGGGATGAGAAAATTAGACTGAACTTTTTTTAGCATAAAACTTTTTTAATTCAATTATATTTAAAGTACAGTTTTCTGTATTTTATTCCTATCCCAGCCCACACCACTCCCCGTGCTTTTCACCTCCTTCCCATTTCCACCCCCCTTAGTTGTTGTCCATGTGTCCTTTACACTAGTTCCTCTAAATCCCTCCCTTATTTCCCCCCAAAAATTCCCTCCCCTCTCCCCTCTGGTCACTGTCCCCCTGTTCTCTATTTGAGTGTCTTTGGTTTTATTTTGCTTGCTTCTTTGTTTTGTTGTTTAGCTTCCTGTTAAAGGTGAGATTATATGGTATTTGTATTTCAACACCTGGCTTATTTCACTCAGCATAATGCTTTCCAGTTCCATCCATACTGTTGCAAAGGGTAGTTGCTCCTTCTTTCTTTCTGTTGTGTAGAATTCCATTGTGTAAATGTACCATAGTTTTTGAACCATTCATTTACTGATGGGCACGTAGGTCACTTCCGCATCTTGGCTATTGTAAATTGTGCTGCTATGAACATTGGGGTGAATAGGTTCCTTTGGATTGGTGTTTTAGGGTTCTTAGGATATAATCCCAGCAGAGGAATTGCAGGGTCAAAAAGCAGGTCCATTTTTAGTTTTCTGAGAAAATTCCATACTGTTTTCCATAATGGTTGTACCAGTCTGCAATCCCACCAACAGTGGACCAGAGTCCACTTTTCCCCACACCCTCTCCAACATTTGTTGTTTATTGCTTTGTTTATGATAGCCATTCTGACTGGTGTAAATGGTATCTCATTGTGGTTTTAATTTGCATCTATCTAATAGCTAGCAATATTGAACATATTTTCATGTGTCTCTGGATCCTCTGTCTGCCCTCCTTGGAGAAGTGTCTGTTCAAGTCCTTTTCCCATTTTTTAATTGGGTTAGTTGTCTTCTTAGGGTGAACTCTTGTGAGTTCTTTGTATATTTTGGAGATTAAACCTTTGTCTGAGGTATCATTGGCAAATATGTTTTCCCATACAGTTGGTTGTCCTTTTATTAAATACTGTTTTCTTTAGCCACCCAGAAGCTTTTTATTTTGATGAGATCCCATTTGTTTATTCTTTCCTTTATGCCCCTTGCTCTAGGGGATGTATCAGTAAAAATATTGCTGTGTGGAATATCTGAGATTTTCCTGCCAATGTTCTCCTCTAGGGCTTTAATGGTTTCCCAGCTTATATTTATGTCTTTTATCCACCTTGGATTTACTTTGGTGTATGGTATAAGTTAGTGCTCATATTTCATTTTTTACATGTACCTGCACAGTTCTCCCAATACCACTTGTTGAAGAGGCTATTTTTACTCAATTTTATGTTACTGCCCCCTTTGTCGAATATTAATTGAATGTAGAGAGTTGGGTTTATTTCTGGGTTCTCTATTCTGTTCCATTGGTCTATGTGTCTGTTTTTATTACAGGCTGTTTTGATTACAGTGGCCTTGTAATACAGTTTGATGTCAGGTATTGTGATCCCTCCTACTTTGTTCTTCTTTCTCAACATTGCAGCTGCTATTTGGGGTCTTTTATGGTTCCATATAAATTTTTGAAGTGTTTGTTCTATGCCTGTGAAATATGTCATTGGTACTTTAATAGGTATTGCATGGAATTTGTAAATTCCTTTGGGCAGTATAGACATTTTGATGATGTTAATTCTTCCAATCCATGAACACCAAATATGTTTCCATTTGTTTGTGTCTTCCTTGACTTCTTTCTTCAGTGTTGTGTAGTTTTCTGCATACAGTTTTCTTTTACCTCCTTGGTTAGGTTTATTCCCAGATATTTTATTTTTGTTTTTGCTATATCAAATGGGATTTTTTCTTGATTTCTGCTTCTGCAGATTCATTGTTAGTATACAAAAATGCCTTTGATCTCTGGGTATTGACTTTGTAACCCGCTGTTTCACCAAATTCATTTATTAAGTTGAGCACTTTTCAGGGAGAGTCTATAGGATTTCCCATGTACAGTATCATGTCATCTGCAAACAATGACAGTTATGTTTTCTCCTTTCTGATTTCTCCTTTCTTTATTTGCTTTTTTTGTCTGATGACTGTGGCTAAAACTTCCAATATTATATTGAATAGAAGTGGTGAAAGTGGACAACCTTGTCTTCTTCCTGATCTTAGTGGAAAAGATTTTAGTTTTTGCCCATTGAGTATGATGTTGGCTGAAGGTCTCTTATACATGGCCTTTATTATATTGAGGAAGGCTTCCTCTATTCCCACTTTGCTGAGTGCATTTATAATAAATGGGTGTTGTACTTTATCAAAAGCTTTTCCATGTCTATTGATATGATTCTGTGGTTTTTGTGTTTGCTTTTGTTTATGTGATATATTCCATTTACTGATTTTGAATATTGAACCATCCTTGCATCCTTGGGATGAATTCCACTTGGTCATGGTGTATAATCTTTTTGATGTATTGTTGGATGCAATTTGCCAATATTTTTTTTTGAGGACTTTAGCATCTAAGTTCATCAGCGATACTGGCCTGAAGTTTTCTTTCTTTGTTGTGTCTCTATCTGGTTTTAGAATTAGGATGATGCTGGCTTCATAAAAAAAAAAAGTTTGGTAGTCTTCCATCATTTTGGATTTTTTGGAATAGTCTGTGAGGAATAGGGGTTAGCTCTTCCTAAAATGCTTTAAAGAATTTTCCTGTGAAACCATCTGGTCCAGGGTTTTGTGTGATGGGAGTTTTTTGAGTATTGCTTCAATTTCATCTGCTCTTATTGGCCTGATCAGGTTTTCTGCTTCTTTTTCATTG
The DNA here is from genome assembly GCF_014824575.4 of Sturnira hondurensis. Lineage (NCBI taxonomy): Eukaryota > Metazoa > Chordata > Mammalia > Chiroptera > Phyllostomidae > Sturnira > Sturnira hondurensis. The sequence continues at coordinate 44,208 of NW_028086739.1, forward strand.
AGTTTTGGAAGATTATATTTTTCTAGAAATTTGTCCATTTCACCTAGGTTTTCAAATTTCTTGGCATGCAGTTCTTCATAGTAATTTCTTACAATCCCTTCTATTTCTGTGGTATCAGTTGTAATCTCTCCTCTTTCATTTCTGATTGTGTTTATTTGTGTCCTCTCTCTTCTTTTCTTGATGAGCCTACTTAATAGCTTGTCGATTTTGTTTATCTTTTCAAAAAACCAGCTGCTGGATTCATTGATTCTTAGAATTGTGCTTTTAGTCTCTATGTCATTTAATTCTGCTCTGATCTTGGTTATTTCCTTCCTTCTACTTGCTATGGGCTATTTTTGTTGTTGTTCCTCAACTTCTTGCAGGCATAGAGTTAGGTTGTTTGTTTGAAATGTTTCTATCTTCTTAGGTAAGCCTGTATTGCTGTGAACTTCCCTCTCAGGACTTCCATCGCTGTGTCCCATAAGTCTTGGGTTTTTGTGAGTTTTCTTTCATTTCTTTCCAGAAGCTTTTTGAATTCTTCCCTGATTTTATTCTTGACCCATTCATTGTGTAATAGCATACCATTCAGTCTCCATGATTTTGGGCGTTTTGGGTTTTTTCCTTTGAAGTTGGTTTCTAATTTCAGTCCTTTGTGGTCAGTAAAAATGCTTGGTATCACTTTAATTTTGTTAAATTTGCAGAGGCTCATTTTGTGTCCCATCATGTGGTCTATCTTTGAAAATGTTCCATGTGCATTTGAAAAGAATGTGTATTTAGCTTCTTTGTGATGAAAGGCTTTATATATATATATATATATATATATATATATATATAGCAGTCAAGTCCATTTCATTTGGAAGATCAGTCCATTTTTTTCAGTGGGATGTTAAAATTCCCTACTATAATTTTGTTGCTGTCAATATATTTCTTGAAGTCCGCTAGGATTTTTCTTATATATTTGGGTGCTCCTATGTTGGGTGCATATACATTTACGATGTTAATGTCTTCTTGGTGAGTTCTTTCCTTGAGTATTATGAAGTGACCTTCTGGGTCTCTCTTTATGGCCCTTTTTTTTGAAATCTATCTTTTCTGATATTAGAATTGCTACCCTGGCTTTTTTTTCCTTGACCATTTGCTTGGAAAATTTGTTTCCAGCCTTTCACTTTTAGTCTGTGATGGTCTTTTGACCTGAGGTGGGTCTCTTGTAGGCAGCATATGTGTGGGTCATGCTTTCTTATCCATTCAGCTATTCTATGTCTTTTGATTGGAGCATTTAATCCATTTACATTTAAGGTTATTATTGATAGGTACTTATTGCCATTTTTGTACCACGGTTCCTCTCTGTCTCTCTCTTTTCCTTCCTTTCCTTAAAGCAGTCCTTTTAGTATTTCTTGTAGAGGTGGTTTGGTGGAGGCATATTCTTTTAGACTTCTTTTGTCTTGGAAGCTCTTTATTTGGCCTTCTATCTTGATTGAGAGCCTTGCTGGGTAAAGTAGCCTTGGTTGTAGGCCTCTGGTTCTCATTACTTGAAATATTTCTTTCCATTCTCTTCTTGCTTGGAGTGTTTCCATTGAGAAGTCAGTAGCTAACCTTATTGTGGCTCCCTTGTATGTTACTTCCTTTTTCTCCCTTGCTGCCTTTAAGATTCTCTCTTTGCTTGGAATTTTGCCATTTTAATGATGATGTGTCTTGAAGTGGGCCTCTTTGGTTTCCTCTTGAATGGGACTCTCTGTGATTCTTGGATTTGTGTGAATTTTTCTCTCATCAAAATAGGGTAATTTTCCATCATTACTCTTTCAAATAGGTTTTCTATCCCTTGTTCTTCTTCTTCTACTTCTGGCATCCCTGTCATTCTAATATTATTACGTTTCATATTGTCTTGCATTTCTCTTAATTCCTCTACATTCTTTCTGAGCCTTATTTTCTTTTCTTGCTCTTTCTGAGATATTTTTTTCTACTTTGTCCTGCAACTCACTGATCCAATCTTCTGCCTCATCAATCCTGCTTTTGATTTTTTGTACTGCGTTCTTCAGTTCAGAATTTGTATTTTTCATTTCCTCTTGGCCTTTGCTGATCATTTCTATTTCCTTTTTCATGTTGATATAGTTTGCAGTGAGTTCGTTGTAGCTCCCCTGTAGTTTCTGGTAGCTCATTATGAGCTCTTTGAATTTCCTGATAACCAGTGCTTTGAATTCAGTGTCTGATAGTTGACTTGCCTCTATTTCATCTAACATTCTTTCTGAGGCTTCCACCTTTTTTTTCAATTGGGGATTGTTTTTTTTTTTGTCTCCCCATTGTTTCTGAGACTCTTCTTGTTATCCTCAGCTTTTTAAATTGATCTGTTCTTACTCCCTGGGTTTATAGTGTGAACTTCTATGGTGGAATGCCTGTGGAATTTAGTGGTGCAGTCTCATGCAAGTATCTTGATATTCTCCACTTCCACCTACTCCGTTTGTGTGTGTGTGTGTGTGTGTGTGTGTGTGTGTTATTAGTTGGAGGTGGAGGCAAAGTGGTTTATGACAGCAGAAGAGTATTTTATGATATTTACAGGGACATCCTGTAGAGAAGAGATAGAAAATCTTTAGGCTATATATAGTGTTAACCATAATCTTCAACCCCACTTGCCACTTTTAGGAAAGGATGGGCAAAATATAAGTCTCTTTTTGGGGAGGGAAGGCTTGTGAGTTGGATCTAGAAATAAGTGAGGTTTCAGTCAGTCAGAGTTTCAGGTAAGGTTAGTAAAGAATAGTAAATATGTGTAGCATGTGAGCAACTAGAGTTAATCACTATAGTAATAGAATTCAGGAACCTGTAATGTGAGCTAAGATCCGGGAGATGTATTGTGAAGTATTTACAGTTGTATAGAACAGCTATTATTTACAATAATATTTGAGCAACAATAATATTTGAGCAACAATAATATGACAGACTCTATGTGATCTGTCTGAATGGGGGGTATAGAGGTTTGGGTAGTTTGCTAAAGGGAAACAAGTGGCATGAAGTATAGAAAATTAGCAATACACTGTGGAGGAAAGAACACAGAAAACCTGTCAAATAATACAATATAACCAGCCAAGATTAAGAAGCCTATACAGAAAGAGGGGGAATACGAAGATACTATTAAAATATAAAAGAAGTGAGAATAATGAAAATACGAAAATGTAGCAACTTGTGGCTTCTCTGCTATAGCAGAGTAAAATTTGCCTCTCTGTCTCTACTGTTGACATGCCCCCTCTTTGGGTCCCATTCTGGTCTTCTCCCAGATCCCAATTGTTTGTTTCTCTGCCACTGTCTGGTCTTTCAGCATCCATCACAATCTCTGGTCTCTTATTTTCATAAATGGGGAACTGCTGGTTTACTGTGCTGTTCCTCAGTAGATCTGCCAGGATGTTCTCCCATGTGTATGGGAGCTGGAATCTGCTCCATCCTACTCTGTCACCATCTTCCAGGCCTCCTGAACTTTTTAATTATATATCAGATTATGTCAATGGGACAGAAAAATGAGTCAAGCATTGAATTGGTAGTGGCAAATAGTTTGTGTGTTACCATATGACTTTTAAAGATGGAGACAGGGACAACATACAACATCCTCAAAGGGAGAAATGAAGGCAAATTCTAAGTTTGTGAGATGGACTTTAGTCTGAAGAGCATGCAATTATTCATTCATTATACTTTCAGAGTAATGGGAGGCTAGGGGTGAAATGAAAGTGGAAATCTGTGATATCAAGAATCTAAAACAAGCTAGACAATTTAATTTTACATGTATACATATATAATATATATACATACACACACAAACATACATGCTACTCATGTGTCCCTGACCATTTTCTGCCTTGGGTTAAAAGGTATTGGCTAATAGATGGCCTCAGCTTCAGCAGACTGAGGTTCTAGTACAAGCTCAGCATTGGTGGCTGGAAAGGCAAATGCCTTCTCTCTAGCTAGGTCCTGTCTATGTGTAATTGTTGCTACAGTTAATGCAAGGGGATCATTTGAATGTCAGTTACATCACAATTAATGAAAAATGGTTATTCAAAATGCAGAGGTATTTCAGCAGAGTTATACTTAAAAGTTTGTCACATTGAAAAAATCTAAATGATTTAGTCTGAAATAATTTTTGGTTGCTTTTTATTTGAATCACTTCAGAATCACACTTATATGGCAAAGATTTCCTTGTAGGTTAAAAATATTTGGGCATTGTCTGCCAGCAACCTGGTTCATTCTAGCATAATTTTATTATTACTGTTCATACCTTTGGAAGAGGTGATTTAAAATACTGTCCAGCCTTAATTATCCAATGATTATTAACCTTCAAGACCAGAGGCATACAGGTTCAGAATATTGAAAGGAATGTTGCTTTTCATATCAGTAGAGGATAAAAATGCTGCTTAGAATATCCAAAAGAAAATGGCAAGTTGATTTGCTGTTGCCCATCCCCTCGGTAAAGGAAGCTTCATTTGTAATGCACATTATAAATGTGAAATAACTAATGTGACTTCAGTCATGAAGCAAAGAGTCATGACTTCTTCATTTTGAGGTTGGCATGTCTGTACTACTGACATATGATTTTTAGACAAGTTTTCTTAGGATACAAAGATACTTAGAAGTGACTTCAGAGATCTGAGAAAATGGCGGCTGAGTAGGACGGAGCGACTGCAGTTCTCCTACACTTGGGGGAAAATCCTGGCAGATTTACAGAAGAACAGCACAATCAATTCCCCAACCAACAACTCCCCAGCATTTATGAAAATAAGAGACCAGAGATAGTGACGAACCAGACAGCTAGAGGTCCTTGGGGTCTCAGGGACGCAAGTAAGGACCGAGGCGGCCAGACCGGCAGCAGCCATTAGCCGGCACGTAAAGACCTCGGAGCCGCGGCTGCCGCAGCGGTTGGAGCCCAGAGGCTTCCTTCCCCCTGCGCCCAGCGACAGGGGTGTCTGACACGAGGACTCATCGGGACCCCGGCACCTGTGAGTAAAGACAAAAGCGGCAGTGGCAGGGCCGGCTGCCCTCGGGACCCAGGCACCCCAGAGTAAAGTCAAAAGCAGCAGTGGCGGGACCAGCAGCCATTGGCCTGAGCGTAAAGACCTCAGAGCTGCTGCTTCCGCAGCTTCCAGGGCCAAGAGGCTTCTGTCCACGGCCAGCGTCAGGGCGTCTGCCACAGAGGACTCAGCGGGAGCCCAGCAAATCTGTGACTGTGAATATCATAAAGTACTCTCCTGCTGTCATAAACCATTTTGCCTCCCCCTCCAGCTGATCACACACACACAAAGAAAGGAGTAGGTGGAAGCAGAGAACATCAAGATACCTGCAGGAGACTGTACCACTGAATTTCACAGGAATTCTACCACAGAAGTTCACACCATAAACTTAGGGAGTCAGAACAGATCAATTTAAGAAGCTGAAGCTAACAAGAAGACTCTGATAAGCAATGGGAAGACAAAGAAACAATGCCCAAATGAAAGAAAAGGTGGAAGTCTCAGAAATAATGTTAGAAGAAAGAGAGGCAAGTCAGCTATCAGATATTGAATTCAAAGTACTAGTTATCAGGAAATTCAAAGAGCTCACAATGGGATACCAGAAACTAGACGGGAGCTACTAGAAACTAGAGGGGAGCTACCATGAGCTCTCCGCAAACTATATGAACATGAAAAAGGAAATAGAAACTATCACCAAAGGACAAGAGGAAATGAAGAATACAATTTCGGAACTGAAGAACACAGTAGAAGGAATGAAAAGCAGGATCGATGAGGCAGAAGATCGGATCAGTGAGTTGGAGGACACAGTAGAAAGAATCTCCCAGAAAGAGCAAGAAAGGGAAAAGAGGCTCAAAAAGAATGAAGATGGACTAAGAGAAATGCAAGATAATATGAAACGTAATAATATCCGAATAATAGGAATACCAGAAGGAGAAGAAGAAGAACAAGGGATAGAAAACCTATTTGAAAGAGTAATGATGGAAAATTTTCCTAATTTGATGAGAGAAAAAGTTACACGAATCCAGGAATCACAGAGAGTCCCATTCAAGAGGAACCCAAAGAGGCCCACTTCAAGACACATCATCATTAAAATGGCAAAATTTCAAGACAAAGAGAGAATCCTAAAGGCAGCAAGGGAGAAAAAGGAAGTAACATACAAGGGAGCCCCAATAAGGTTAGCTACTGACTTCTCAATGGAAACACTCCAAGCAAGAAGAGAATGGCAAGAAATATTTCAAGTAATGAGAACCAGAGGCCTACAACCAAGGCTACTTTACCCAGCAAGGCTCTCAATCAAGATAGAAGGCCAAATAAAGAGCTTCCAAGACAAAAGAAGTCTAAAAGAATATGCCTCCACCAAACCAGCTCTACAAGAAATACTAAAAGGGCTGCTTTAAGGAAAGGAAGGAAAAGAGAGAGACAGAGAGGAACTGTGGTACAAAAATGGCAATGAATAAGTCCCTATCAATAATAACCTTGAATGTAAATGGATTAAATGCTCCAATCAAAAGACATAGAATAGCTGAATGGATAAGAAAGCATGACCCACACATATGCTGCCTACAGGAGACCCACCTCAGGACAAAAGACCATCACAGACTAAAAGTGAAAGGCTGGAAACAAATTTTCCAAGCAAATGGACAAGAAAAAAAAGCCGGGGTAGCAATTCTAATATCAGACAAAATAGACTTCAAAAAAAGGGCCATAAAGAGAGACCCAGAAGGTCACTTCATATTGCTCAAGGGAAGAATCCAGCACGAAGACATTAACATCATAAATATATATGCACCCAACATAGGAGCACCCAAATATATAAGAAAAATCCTAGAAGACTTCAAGAAAGATATTGACAGCAACACAATTATAGTAGGGGATTTTAACACCCCACTGTCAAAAATGGACAGATCTTCCAAACAAAATATCAACAAAGATATAGCAGCATTAAATGAAACTCTAGAAGAAATGGACTTGACTGATATATATAGAGCGCTTCATCCCAAAGAAGCTAAATACACATTCTTTTCAAATGCACATGGAACATTTTCAAAGATAGACCACATGGTAGGACACAAAATGAACCTCAACAAATTCAAGAAAATTGAAATCATACCAAGCATTTTCTCTGACCACAAGGGACTGAAATTAGAAACCAACCCCACAGGAAAAAACCCCAAACATCCAAAATCATGGAGACTGAATGGTATGCTATTAAACAACGAATGGGTCAAGATTGAAATTAGGGAAGAAATCAAAAAGTTTCTGGAAACAAATGAAAATGAACTCACAACAACCCAAAACTTATGGGACACGGCCAAGGCAGTCCTGAGAGGGAAGTTCATAGCAATACAGGCTTACCTAAAGAAAATAGAAACATTTCAAACAAACAACCTAACCCGACGCCTGCAAGAACTCGAAGAACAACAACAAAGACAGCCCAGAGCAAGTACAAGGAAGGAAATAACCAAGATCAGAGCAGAATTAAATGACATAGAGACCAAAAGCACAATTATAAGGATCAATGAATCCAAGAGTTGGTTTTTTGAAAAGATAAACAAAATAGACAAGCCTTTAAGTAGGCTCATTAAGAAAAGAAGAGAGAGGACACAAATAAACACAATCAGAAATGAAAGAGGAGAGATTACAACTGATACCACAGAAATAGAAGGGATTGTAAGGAATTACTATGAAGAACTGTATGCCAAGAAATTTGAAAACCTAGGTGAAATGGACAAATTTCTAGAAAAATATAATCTTCCAAAACTCAATGAAGAAGAAGTAGAAAGCCTGAACAGACCAATAACAGCAAATGAAATTGAAGCAGTAATCAAAAAACTCCCATCACACAAAAGCCCCGGACCAGATGGTTTCACAGGAGAATTCTACAAAGCGTTTAAGGAAGAGCTAACCCCTATTCTTCACAGACTATTCCAAAAAATCCAAAATGATGGGAAACTCCCAAACTCTTTTTATGAAGCGAGCATTATCCTAATTCCAAAACCAGATAGAGACACAACAAAGAAAGAAAACTTTAGGCCAATATCACTGATGAACATAGATGCTAAAATCCTCAACAAAATATTGGCAAATCGCATCCAACAATACATCAAAAAGATCATACACCATGACCAAGTGGGATTCATCCCAGGGATGCAAGGATGGTTCAATATCCGCAAATCAGTAAATGTAATACACCACATAAACAAAAGCAAGGACAAAAACCACATGGTCATATCAATAGACGCGGAAAAAGCTTTTGATAAGGTACAACACCCATTTATGATAAAGGTACTCAGCAAAGTGGGAATAGAGGGAGCATTCCTCAATATAATAAAGGCCATATATGAAAGACCTACAGCCAACATCATACTGAATGGGCAAAAACTGAAAGCTTTTCCACTAAGATCAGGAACAAGACAAGGTTGTCCACTTTCACCACTTCTATTTAATATAGTATTGGAAGTTCTAGCCACAGCAATCAGACAAGAAAAGGAAATAAAAGGCATCCAAATCGGAAAGGAGGAAACAAAACTGTCACTGTTTGCAGATGACATGATAGTGTACATGGAAAATCCTATAGACTCTACCAAAAAACTGCTGGAACTAATAAATGAATTTGGCAAAACAGCGGGATACAAAGTCAATATCCAGAAATCAAAGGCATTTCTGTATACTAACAATGAATCAGCAGAAGCAGAAATCAAGAAAAAAATCCCATTCGATATAGCAAAAAGAAAAATAAAATATCTGGGAATAAATCTAACCAAGGAGGTTAAAGACCTGTATGCAGAAAATTACACAACACTGAAGACAGAAATCAAGGAAGACACAAACAAATGGAGACGTATACCGTGTTCATGGATTGGAAGAATTAACATCATCAAAATGTCCATACTACCCAAAGCAATTTACAGATTCAATGCAATACCTATTAAAGTACCAATGGCATATTTCACAGACATAGAACAAACACTTCAAAAATTTATATGGAACCATAAAAGACCCCGAATAGCAGCTGCAATGTTAAGAAAGAAGAACAAAGTAGGAGGGATCACAATACCTGATATCAAACTGTATTACAAGGCCACTGTAATCAAAACAGCCTGGTACTGGCATAAAAACAGGCACATAGACCAATGGAACAGAATAGAGAACCCAGAAATAAACCCAAATCTCTACAGTCAATTAATATTCGACAAAGGGGGCAGTATCATAAAATGGGGTAAAGATAGCCTCTTCAACAAATGGTGTTGGGAGAACTGGACAGCTACATGCAAAAAAATGAAACTCGAGCACCAACTTACATCATACACCAAAATAAATTCAAGGTGGATAAAAGACTTAAATATAAGCCATGACACCATTAAAGTCCTAGAGGAGAACATTGGCAGGAAAATCTCAGATATTTCACGCAGCAACATTTTTACTGATATGTCCCCTAGAGCAAGGACTATAAAGGAAAGAATAAACAAATGGGATCTCATCAAAATAAAAAGCTTCTGCGCAGCTAAAGAAAACAGCATTAAAATAAAAAGACAACCAACTGTATGGGAAAACATATTTGCCAATGATACCTCAGACAAAGGTTTAATCTCCAAAATATACAAAGAACTCAGACGACTTCACTCTAAGAAGACAACTAACCCAATTAGAAAATGGGGAAAGGACTTGAACAGACACTTTTGCAAGGAGGACATACAGAGGATGCAAGACACATGAAAAGATGCTCAATATCACTAGCTATCAGAGATATGCAAATTAAAACTACAATGAGATACCACTTTACACTGGTGAGAATGGCTATCATAAACAAAGCAATAAACAACATATGTTGGAGAGGGTGTGGGGAAAAGGGGCCTCTGGTCCACTGTTGGTGGGATTGCAGACTGGTACAACCATTATGGAAAACAGTATGGGATTTTCTCAGAAAACTAAAATTGGACTTGCCTTTCGATCCAGCAATTCCACTGCTAGGATTGTATCCTAAGAACCCTAAAACACCAATCCCGAAGAACCTATGCACCCCAGTGTTCATAGCAGCACAATTTACAATAGCCAAGAGTTGGAAGCAACCTAGGTGCCCGTCAGTAAATGAATGGATCAAAAAACTATGGTACATATACACAATGGAATTTTATGCTGCAGAAAGAAAGAAGGAGCTCCTACCTTTTGCAACAACATGGATGGAACTGGAAAGCATTATGCTGAGTGAAATAAGCCAGGTGTTGAAGGAGAAATACCATATGATCTCACCTCAAACAGGAAGCTAAACAACAAAACAAACAAGCAAGCAAAATATAACCAAAGACACTGAAATAGAGAACAGGCTGACAGTGACCAGAGGGGAGAGGGGAGGGAATTTCAGGGGAAATAAGGGAGGGATTTAGAGGAACCTATATAAAGGATACATGGACAACAACTGAGAAGGGTGGAAATGGGAGGGAGGGGGGAGGATGGGGGGTGGGATGGGATGGGAGTAATAGACTGAAAACTGTACTTGAAAAATAATTAAATAAAAAAATTGAAAAAAAAAAGAGAAAAAAAGAAGTGACTTCAGGGTTTTTTATATTAAGCAAGAGATTTCACAGTGAAATAGTATGGTTTACATCTCCTAGAATTGCACATAGGAGAAAATACAAATAATGAACAAACATATAGAGAATGCCATCCTTGCAAATAAAAAAAAAGAAAGGGAGAAGAAAAGAAGTGGAGTACCATTCTAATCCATCAAGTAAATGATAACAAGTAAAAAGAAAGATAAGGTCCATGAACAGTAAAGTTGTATTGAAAATAATATACTGTTGGAGGTAGAAATTATTCCAATTTAAGGAAAAACAGTACAACAATATTTGTATGATCCTGTGAAGGGGTCATAAGATGAGCATTTTCTATTTGTCAAGCCAAATGCTTGACAGATAAATTTATCCTTTGTGGCATCAACTTCAGAAGATTGTAAGTGTCTTCCAAGCAATCTTCAAGCCTGTCATGTGCCATTATAGACTTGTTTTGTGTGTGATATTTTACATACCTAGATTCACAGAAGGCAGGTCTTAGACATTTTTATACCTGCAAAACATGCCATCATATTTTACAATCAAATTTATACTTTCAATTCATATCACTTCTTAGAGTGTGTCCATGCATGTGTGTGTGTGTATGTTTTAAGTCACCAAACAGATGATAAATAATACATATTCTTTCACTCATTCATTCATCTGAAAAATGTCACAAGTACTAAAAGCCCTTCTAGGTATTTGTGATGCAATAGCAGAGCTTCAATTGTAGTGGAGGAAAAATGGACAATAAACATGAAAAGTGACATATAATATTGTTATAATGTAACAAGTGGTATAGACAAAACAGAACAGAGTCAGAGGCATTAGAATTGCTAGAGATAGTTTGCAATTGTTTTGTGGTTGTTTTATTGTATTTTATTTTTTAAAACTTTTTTATTGTTGTTCAAATACAGTTGTCTCCATTTTCCCCTACCCCAGTAATTTCCACCCTTGATTCCCTACTCCCTTTGGTTTTGTCCATGTGTCCTTCATATGTGTTCCTGAAAACTTTTCCCCCCATTATCCCCTCCCACCTCCCCTCTGCTATCTTAAATAGAGTGATCAAGATACCTTCACTGAAAAGGTGTCATTTGAATAAAGACTTAAATGAGATGAGGGCATGAGCTAGATGAATAACTTGAAGAAGAGTGATTCAGGTAGAGGAAGAAATGGCAAAACTCTGAGGATGAGGCATGTCTAGCAGGTTTGAACAACTACAAGGATATCAAATGAGGCTGTAATGGAGCAAGGAAAGAAGAAATGTAGGTTATAAAATATGAGGAGACAGAGGCAGTAGAATGACAGATCAATGGGAAATTGTTGTGCTTGTTGTTCAATATACCATGAGAAAAATGGAACATTTGGGGGGAAGTTTGAACAGATGAATGCCATCATCTGACTTAAAAATTTTGAAAGATTATTTATTTATTTATTTGTTTTTAGAGAGGGGAAGGGAGGGAGAAAGAGAGGGAGAAAATCATCAATGTGGGGTTGCCTCTCACATACCCCCACTGGGGACCTGGCCTGCAACCCAGGCATGTGCCCTGACTGGGAATCAAACCTGCGACCCTTTGGCTCATAGGTCTGTGCTCAATCCACTGAGCTATAGGAGACTTACATTTTAATAAGATCACTCTGGCTGCTCTGTTGAGAAGATACTCCAGAAGTATAAGGGTGAATGCAGGGAGACAGATAGAAAGCAATTGCAATAATGCAGGTGACAGGTGATATGGCTTAGATCAAAATAGTGGCAATGAAGGTAGTGAGAAGAAATCAGACTCTGGATACATTTCCTGAAGGACTGAATAAATTAATAACATCATGGTGTAGAACTAGTAGTGTATCACAAAACAAGCCATGAATCAGATGAACACTAGATATCTATATAGAATTATAGTACTCTCAAATCATGAATTTTTCTAATGTTATTATAGCATAAATTTTAATGGAATTTCTCTATTACAATTTTCAATACTGCAAGGGCTTAGTGCATATATATTATAGAAATAAGTTAAGAACAATCTAGCGTGGTTGAACTATGGATGCTATAGGGTTAGATAAATTCATTCACTGCCTGGGACTCTATACACAATAAGTTTTGCAGGGCCAATGAGTTTAAACTTTATTCAATAAAACAGTAAATAGCTCAACATTGTTCATGAATATAGCTAAATACTAGAAAATTACTGAATAACATGCATCTGTATGACCCAAGGTATTAAAAATTTTATCCTGACATTCAGAGTTTTCTTGATTCTTTGTAAAAATTTGTCCACTCTGGAGCTCCACAGATGAAAACATTTGTGGAATATGGAGAGGGTTCAGAGGAATGCTAACAAGATAATTAAATCATTGCAAATAAGTGCTATGAAGAAAGGTTAATGAAACTGGGGTTATTCAACTTGAAGAAATAGAATACCAACAGAGGATTTAAAAATGGTCTTTGGATATATAAAGATCTATTACGCAGAGAATGCTCACCAGCTGCTCTCAATCTTCTCTTAGGACAGAACAAGGAGAAGAATATAAATTGCACCATAAGGGATTTAGGCAAAATACCAGGAAGAATTTTCTGACAAGGAATGTTATTAAACATCGAGATAGGGTACCAGTCCAGAGTTCATTTGACCATGCAATCCTGACCATGTACTTGGAATTCTAAGCATTCAGTCCATTCATATGAATCCCAGATATATTTTCTGAAAGCTCACTGTGTGCAAATATTTCCTATAGAACCCAGTGCTATAATTCACCTATTGGCTTAGAAGGAAAGGGAGTATAATTCGACTTTTATAAGTAGTGAAATATTAATTCAATAATCAGAAAGCAGATACCTAAGGTGACATGACATAAGGCCAGTTAACTTTGATATACAGGTACTGGTATAATATGATAGAGGGAAAAGAAAGGTATAGAGTGGGAATATGAGCTTGAAAGAAAGGGCACAGGTAAGCTCTGGGAAGTGGTTAGATGAAATTGTATCATAAGAACTCATTTTTTCTCAAGGGCAAAGGCAGTGTAACTGTTTTTGCATCTTTGCTTTTTCAAGTATAATGGAGGCAGTTGTGGGGAAGTTTGTACTGCACCAGCCAGTCCCATAGGTGGGAGGAATGAAAGCAATTGAAAAATATGAGAATACAGAAATCTTTTGTTCTGGTCCAATTTCATTTCTTTCTTTCTTTAAAAATTTTTTTCACTTATTTATTTTTACAGAGAGGGGAAGGAAGGGAAAGAAACATCAATTGGTCAGATCCAACCAGACACCTGGCCTGCAGCCCAAGCATGTGCCCTGACCAAGAATTGAACTGAGACCTTTTGCTTTGCAGGATGATGCCCAACCCACTAATCCACACCAGTCAAGGCCCAGTTTAATTTCTAATCATGATCTTTTCTTTTCCTTCTACAAGTTTCTTCCCCTTGGGGGTGGAATGAAGTTTGGCCAAACTGTTTTCTTAGATACATTTTTTTCTGCAGTTTGATTGAGAAAAGAGTTAACTGAAAAGGAAAGCTCCTGAGTTTCTGTTTTTATAGCAAGTAAGCTCATTCTCTGTAAATTTAATTCTTTTATTTAATTGGTATTATTCTCTACTAGGAGTAAGTTTTCTTCTGGGTTTTTATCTTCTCTCCTTAACAGCTGTGAGATATTCATAAGTCTCTTAATCACCCTGAGCTTTACATTTTCTCATCTGTAAAGCAGAGATAGTTATTGCCACAGAGGATTTTCTGTGAGAATTAAAATTCTTAGCAGAGTATTTAGCACTTAGTAGGTAGTTGTCATACACTAATTCCCTATAATGCGTCCATGTAACAAACTTTTAATTATGTAGTGACATTATTTCCTGTCCTTTCTCTGCTGAGATCCTTAAATCTTTATTTTCTTTAATCCAACCCCCTCCACTTAGTTACCTTAACTCTCATTCATATGGCAAGATATCTGATTTTCTGTCCTTAAGAAATTATCAAATGTATTAATATCTTTCTTATAAAATGGGATGCTCAGAATGGAATACATCATCATCAATGTTATCCCATCTATACAGAGTGTTATGTCTTTATTATGACTTCTCTTGATGTAGAATATATTTCTATTAATACATTTTGAAATTGTATTGCTTTCTTGACAGGCAAATTCTACTTTTGACATAAATCCTGAAGGATTTTTAGAACCTGGATTTTCCTTAGAGATGCTCTAAGTCTGGCTCTGTCTGAAAGTAATGCACTGGAGCAAATGATCATACATAGCTGTTTTTGAGCCCAGTGGATCTGTGATTCTCAGAGACTGGGCAATCCTGAATGAGTAATTTAATGTCTCAAATATCTAATTGACTTTCTATCTCACATAAAACATAACATAACACAATATAAAAGATTACTGTGAGTTTTTCTACCTGCCAGGTTACTACAAGGATTTTCTTTCTCTACTGCTAAATTTCTTGGAAAAGCTGCTTGTATTTTCTACTTTCAGTTCCTCACCTATCAATTTCTCATCTCAAACAGTCTGGCTTTCCCTTTAAATTGCTTTCTCAAAGGTCACCCAAGGCCTCATAGTAGAGCTCATTGATTTTTTAAGATTTTATTTATTTATCTTTAGAGGGGAAGGGAAGGAGAGAGGGAGAGAATATCAATGTATGGTTGCCTCTCGTGGGTCCCCGGCTGGGAACTAGCCTGCAACCCAGGCATGTGCCCTGACTGGGAATCGAACCACAATACTATGGTTTGCAGGCCCATACTCAATCCACTAAGCTATACCAGCCAGGGGTAAAACCCATTGATTTTTAAATTATTTTCTTCTCTTATCACTCTGTAGCACTTGACATTATTGACCATTTGTATCACTATGATTCTATCCAGAGAAACAGAAAATTTATGTATATTTAAAACAAAGACTTGAATGCAAGGAATTGTTTACACAGGTAATGGAAGAACTGAAAAGCCAGAGTAGACAGTGAGATCACCCAAGACTAGCAATGTCAGGAACCATGAGAGCCCTCCACTATAAGACAAAGGAAACAGGAAGGGTTACCAAAGCACAGGAGAAGAAGTTACCTGGCTAAAACTAGCATTACAGGGGGAGCTAAAGCCACAGAAGAAAGGTAATTGCTACTTAAGATTTTATTTGAGGCAAAGTGAGAGGAATAAATACTCTGGTTTCTCTCCTCTTTCTGCTTTCCAATCTTCTGTCAGTGCCTCAAATTGGCTGAACCCAGCTTGAAATCAGCTATCAGTGGAGGCTTGGAAACAGACTGAAGAGGCTACCCCCTCCTTACCTTACAGTACACAATTCAGCAGGGGAGAAATGGATATGAAGCGTAACAGACTCAGGACTGGCAAAGTACTTTTGCCATTCGACATTCATTCTCACATTTCTACCTACACACAACATCTTTACCATTTTCCCCAATATGAAGCAAATACATTTTATATAAACAATATGCACACCCTCTATTCAACCAAGACAAAAAGCTCAACAGTCACTGTATTCATCCCAATTCAGAATCTTTAGATGATACAAACTTCACCCCATCAGATTAGGTGTCATTCATCCTCTTCAGGTGATTAAATTCTAAAACTGCACAAACATCTCCAATTCTCTTCACACAAAATGTAGCAGGGGAATCCTAATTTCTTTCCTTGCTCACAGGCCATAGTTGACATTTATCACTTCATTGAATAGAACTGTATATGTCCAGTCACCAAAAATAGAAAACTATAAGTCACACTAGAATCCCCTTATTTCCCTCATTCAGTCTATCATGATTATTGCTTATTTCAGTGTTTCAGGATCTCTTAAATCTTCCACTAACACACTGATAACTCAGGCTTTCCTTATTTCTCATATGGATACATAAAATAATTTTCTAATTGGTCTCCTTGTCTCTAATATATTATGGATTTCCACATCTTCCTCTGATCATTCCATTTCCTTTACCTATTAAACATGCCCTGACCTTTCACCTGTTAGAATTAAAGTCATTCTTTAAAGTTTAATTCAATTATCACCTCTTCGATGAAATGTTTGATTCTCTACATTTCTACCCACCATCAGATTTAATCACCACTTCCTTTATATGTCAAATGTACTTTGCATATACTTATTATACCTCAGATTGCATCCTGTAACTTTCTGCATCTTCTTAGTTTCTACCTCTAGACAAACTTTGCTCCAGTACTGAACCAGAATGTTAGGTACAAAGTTGATAATCAGAACGTACATACTGAATAGAAGATTATTTGAGTAGTATGTATATGGATTAAACAAACATTTGATGGATGAGGGCAAAATGCCTTACTGTTGGCTTTACATTTTATTGTGGGTAGTACCAATTCTGTATTTCAGTTCAAATTATGTCTGAAGAGTATATTGTGAAGAGTGTACTTTCTTAATCTTAAACTCTGGGGGCTCAATTCTCTTGATTTGCTCTAGGGAAAACTTGGTAAAATGAACTATGACAGAAGTTTATGTGTAAGAGTAAAAGGCCTACAGCAGTTCATGTTAGGAAGACAAGGTAAATTACGGAAAAAAAACCCCAAAACACTTGGCCTGTCATTTGATAAACCTGAATTGATTTTCTGGCTCTGCTTCAAGCCGTAGAGACTTGATATAAGAATTAAAAGAGAATATAAGGCAAAATATGTTAAAAATCTTAGATAAATTATTAAATCCTACTATACAAAAGTATGTGAGGTACAATAATGAAATCGTGAAAAGTACAGTATTTGGTGTCAGTCCTGGGTTTATTTTGTCAAGTTACATAACTTCTTTACCTTCAATTTCCTCATATGTAATATGAGCTTTCAGTGATATGTACTTTCAAGATGGAAGCTGTGCTCAATGGCAAACTGAATGCAAAAAAAAAAAACACACCAGGAAATGCAAGGTAATTACATTAACTCTCCATGACAATTCAAAAAGATTAAAAATATGAATAATAAAATAGCAATAAATACATATCTATCAACAATTATTTGAAATGTAAATGGATTAAATGCTCCAATCAAAATATGCACAGTGGCTGAGTGGATAAGAAAAGAAGAACCCCTGGCTGGTGTAGCTCAGTGGATTGAGCTCGGGCCTGTGAACCACACAATCGCGGTTCAATTCTCAGTCAGGGCACATGCCTGGGTTGCAGGCCAGTTCCCCACAGAGGACTCAGGAGAGGCAACCATACATTGATATTTCTCTCCTTATCTCCTTCCCTTCCTCTCTAAAGATAAATAAATAAAATCTTAAAAAAAAGAAAAGAAGAACCATACATATGCTGTCTACAAGAACTCACTTCAGATCAGAAGACACACATATAGACTGAAAGTAAAGGAATAAAAAAAGATATTTCACAAAAAGAGAAACAAAAAAAGAGCTGGGGTAGCAATAATTATATCAGACAAAATAGGCTTTAAAATAAGTGGTATAATAAGAGACAAAGAAGGACCCAGAAATTTCACTTCTGGGTATTTATCCGAAGAAACCAAAAACAATCATTCACATGGACATGTGCATTCATATGTTTATTGTAGTAGCTGATACGGAAATAACCTAAGTACTCATCAATAGACAAATGAATAAAGAATATGTGGTACAATAGAATAATACTCAGCCATAAAAAAAAATAAAATCTTGTCATTTGTGACATGGACAGACATAGAGGGTATTTTGCTGAGTGAAATACATCAGACACAGAAAGACAAATATCATATGATTTCTCTTATATGTGGAATATAAAGTAAACAAATAAACAAAACAAAACAGAGTCAAAGATATAGAAAATATTTTGACAGTTCCCAGAGAGAAGGGTTATGGGGATCTGGCTGAAAAAGATGAAGGGATTAAGAAGCACAAATTGATAGTTACAAAATAATCATGGGGTTGTGAAGCATGAGGAATATAGTTAATAACATTGTACTAACTATGTATGATGTCAGATGGGTAATACATTTATCAGGGTAATCACTTCATAAGTTACATAAATGTCTAATCAGTGGGCTCCACACCTGCAACTAACACATTGATAATACTGTATATCAACTGTAATTTAAAAATTTTAAAAAAGCAGCCCTTCCTGGTGGATTGAGCACTGACCTGTGAACAAAAGGGTTGCTGGTTCAATTACCAGTCAGGGCACATGCCTGGGCTGTGCAAGAGGCAATCACACATTGATGTTTCTCTCCCTCTCTTTCTCCCTCCTTCCCCTCTCTCTAAAATTAATAAATGGAATATTTAAAAAAAAAACAAAGGTTAAATTTTTTTGTGGTCACCTTCTTCCTATGAAATGCTTTTAAGTATTAGACATTCCTCAAAAAAATGTCTAAAGAATTTTATCTACAATTGACATTTAAGGAAAAAATGTTTCTTAATGGTTTCGCAATGGTATTCTCTGTTTTGAAGATGTAGACCTTGACATAAGTATTTTTTATTATTATCTATTTATCAAGAAAATTGGCTTTGCCTTGGATGAGCAATCACACTTCATATTAGTATACATTTATACTAGCATACCTCCATAAGACATTCAGAATGGCATCATTAACACAAATGGAAGTAACATCAGCAATGCAAATTTATGAAAATATTTGAAATTATGATGAATTTATACAAAGCAATCCTAATATGATTCAAATGCAGGTAAGCTTCAAATAAAATATTAAGGACTCTCTTCCCACTGTAATAATCCAAGACAAACAGTGATGCAGATGGATGTATTTTACGGCACATAATTGTTTCACATTCATCAGATGTGGTTATAATGTTTATCACATCAGCCAAATGCATGGAGATGATGCAAATTGTAGGCATCAAAGGAGAGGTCATTTGAACTCACTTCCTGAATGGCTTAAAATTAGAAATACAGTTTCAGTAAACATTTTATTGTCATATTCACTAGTCACTAATGTTAGCTACCTTTTCCACAAAAGACATGGGTCTTTATAATGTGACTTGAGGGCAGGAATTCAGGATTGTTGGTTGATAACATGCCAAACAGATTTATCTGAGGCATAGGTATCTCCATAATTTTTTAGTTAGTGGATAATCCCACATCCTCATTGATGGCTATCCACTAAGATGATTTCACTTTCCACCCATGAGATTTAGGAGTTTGCTGGTGGCAGGAAGAAGGCTTTGTATAGTACACTATGACACTGGTTAGAAGATCTAGAATGAGTTGCAATAGAAAAAAAAATCTAATCAGGTAGCAGATTTATCCAAACCCAAAGGAGACTTGTATGCATGAGTTGCCTTATATGTTTGCTGATATGTCACCCATGAGGACAGGTGGGAGATGAGGGCAGGTTGTTCATTCTGAGTCATTAACTTGTCTGTGTATGGCTTATTGTGGACAATATTAATAAAAATAATGTAAAGTATACATTAACATTTTTCATAAACTATTACAGGGATGTATTGGGTAGACATTACTTATCACCACCTAGATTCTTTGTATCTTCTATATTGTTACTGATTTTGTTTATTTCTGTCAATTACTGAGAGGTATAAATCTCCAATTATAATTGTGCCTATGTGTTAATGTGCATAGTTTCACCAATTTTTGGTTTATGAAGTCTGATGTTCTATTACTAGGTATTTACATATTCAGGACTCCTTATTTCTTCATAAATTGTCCATATTATTGTTATGAAGTATTTATCTTTATCTCTGGCCTAAAGTTTAATTTGTTTGGTCTTATTTCTTGTTTTATGGAATTTATTGGGGTGACATTGGTTAATATATAGGTTTCAGGTGTACAATTATCCTCAGCTTTCTTACTCTTATTCTACACATCATAAGGGAATGGACTCACATGAACAAGTATAAAAGACACATGGACAATAACTAAGGGTGGGGGGTGGAAAGGGGAGGGAGGCGGGGAGCATGGGGTGGGGGGCGGGCAGGGTTGGGAATATAAGACAGAAACCTGTACTTGAACAAGAATTAAATAANATATATATGCCTTCTTTCCTTTCACTTTTAACCTATTCATCTATGTAAAATATATTTTGAATCCTGTAAGCAATTTCTAGTTGGGTTTGATTCTCTTTATCTATTCTGGCAACTTCTGTCTTCTAATTGAAGTGTTTGATTTATTTAGATTTATATATTTATTTATTTTGTTTTCCTTATTTTAAAAATATTTTTAAAGATTATTTATTTAATTGTTGTTCAAGTACAGTTTTCTATTTTTTATACTGCAATCCCAGGGCACTTGCCACGTGCTCCCCAATTCCCTCCCATTTCCACCTACCCTAGTTTTTGGCCACGTGTCCCTCATACAAGTTCCTGTAAATCCTTCCCCTTTTCCCCTGGAATTCCCTCCCCTCTCCCTTGTGGTCACTGTCAACCTGTTCTCTATTTCAGTGTCTTTGGTTATTTGTTTTATTTGCTTCTTTGTTTTATTCATTGTTTAATAGCATGCTATTCTTTCTCTATGATTTTGTGTGTTTTGGATTTTTTCCCTTGGGGTTGGTTTCTAGTTTCAGTCCCTTGTGATGAGAGAAAATACTTGGTATGATTTCAATTTTCTCAAACTTACTGATGCTTGTTTTGTGTCCTATCATGTTCTCTATCTTTGAAAATCTTCCATTTGCATTTGTAAAAAATGTGTATTTAGCTCCTTTGGGGTGAAGGGCTCTATATATATATCAGTTAAGTCCATTTCATCTAAGGCATTGTTCAATGCCATAATATCTTTGTTGATATTTTGTTTGGAAGATTTGTCCACTTTTGACAGTGGGGTGTTAAAATCCCCTACTATAATTGTGTTGCTGTCAATATCTTTCTTGAAATCCTCTAAGATTTTCTTTATATATTTGGGTGCTCCTATGTTGGGTGCATATATATTTACAATGTTTATGTCTTCTTGGAGAATTCTTCCCTTGTGTATTATAAGTGACCTTCTAAGTCTCATTTTATGGCTCTTTTTGGAAGTCTATTTTGTCTGATATGAATATTGCTACCTTGGCATTTTTCCTTATCCGTTTACTGGAACATTTGTTTCCAGCCCTTCATTTTTAGTCTGTAGGTCTTTTGTCCTGAGGTGGGTCTCTTGTAGGCAGCATATGTGTGGGTCATTCCTCTTTATCCATTCAGCTATTCTATGTCTTTTGATTGGAGCATTTAATCCATTTACATTTAAGGTTATTATTGATAGGTACTTTGTTCATTGCCATTTTTATACCTGTGTTCATCTCTCTCTCTTTTCCTTCCTTTCCTTAAAGAAGTCCATTTAACATCTCTTGCAGAGCTGGTTTTGTGGGGGTGTATTCTTTTAGACTTCTTTTGTCTCAGAAGCTCTTTATTTGGCCTTCTATCTTGATTGAGAGTCTTGCTGGGTAAAGTAGCTTTTGTTGAAGGACTCTGGTTCTCATTACTTGGAATATTTCTTGCCTTTCTCTTCTTGCTTGGAGTGTTTCCATTGAGAAGTCAGCAGCTAACCTTATTGGGGCTCCCTTTTATGTTACTTCCTTTTTCTTTCTTGCTGCCTTTAAGATTCTCTCTTTGTCTTGGAACTTTGCCATTTTAATGATGATGTGTCTTGAAGTGGGCCTCTTTGGGTTCCTCCTGATTCGGACTCTGTGATTCTTGTATCTGTGTGACTTTTTCTCTCATCAAATTAGGGAAGTTTTCCCTTACTACTTTTTAAAATATGTTTTGTATCCCCTATTCTTGTTCTTCTCCTTCTGGTATCCCTATTATTCGGATGTTATTATGTTTCATATTGTCTTGCATTTCTCTTAATCCCTCTTTATTCTTTCTGAGCCTCTTTTCCTTTTCTTGCTCTTTCTGGGAGTTTCTTTCTACTTTGTCCTCTAACTTGCTGATCCAATCTTCTGCCTCATTGATCCTGGTTTTGATTCCTTCCACTGTGTTCTTCAGCTCCGAAATTGTGTTCTTCATTTCCTATTGGCCCTTGCTGATAGTTTCTATTTTCTTTTTCATGTTGATATAGTTTGCAGTGAGTTCATTGTAGCTCCCCTGTACTTTCTGGTAGCTCATTGTGAGCTCTTTGAATTTCCTGATAACCAGTGCTTTGAATTCAATATCTGATAGCTGACTTGCCTCTCTTTCATCTGACATTATTTCTGAGACTTCCACCTTTTATTTCATTTGGGCACTGTTTCTTTGTCTTCCCATTGTTTGTGAGACTCTTCTTGTTCAGCCTCAGTTTCTTATATTGATTTGTTAAGGCTTCTTGGGTTTATGGTGTGAACTTCTGTGGTATAATACCTGTGAGCTTTTGTGGTGTAGTCTCCTTGATTTCCCAAGCTCACTTGTCTTGAGATGTCCTTTAGGTTGTCTCTGTGTTTGTTTTTGCATTTTGGTTGTTTTGGGGTCTTTCTTTTGTGGGTCCTTCCTACTAGCTGTTTAACTGATGTTCCCTATGTCCACCACCTGTTTTAATTTGATGTACTGGTGAGGGAAGGTTGTATTGAAGTTAGGTCTTCCATGTGTACAAGGGTTTAAGAATTATCTTTTCCTTTTGTTCAGTTGTTTGTACTGGGTAGTTCCTCCACTGTTTAGTTGTATTTCCAGATAGGTCTTAGATTGAGGTTTATGTGGTTTCTACTACCTCCTTTACCTTCTTCTGTTGTTATGTTTTGTTTTTGTTTTTGTTTTTGTTTTTGTTTTTGGGTTTCCTCTTCCAGTGGGTATTCTGGAGTTCTCCACTTCCACCTACTCCTTTTTTTTTCTTTTGTGATCAGTGGAGGGGGAGGCGAAATTGTTTATGACAGTGGGAGAGTATTTTATCATAATTACAGTCACAGCTGGTAGAGCAGAGATAGGAGATCTTTAGGTTATGTATAGTGTTGAACATAATCTTGAACCCCACTAGCTCTTTTAAGAAAGGGTGAACAGAAGATAAGACTCTTGTTGGGGCGGGAAGGCTTGTGAGTTGGATCTAGAAAGCAGTGAGGTTGTGGGAGGTCAGATTCTGAGGTAAGGTGAGAGTAAAGGATAGTAAATAGTTGTAGTGGGTGAGCAAATAGAGTTAACCACTAGAGTAATAATGTTCAGGAGACTGTGAAGTGGGCTAAGATCTGGGAGGTGTGTTGTGAAATATTTACAGTTGTATAGAACAGCTATTATTTACAAAATATTAGAGCAACAATCATATGAAAGACTCTACGTGATCTGGATAACATGAGTAGGAGGTATAGAACTTTGAGTAATGTCCTAAACAAAAACGAGTGGCGTGAAGTATAGAAAATTATCAATACATTGTGAAAGAGATAAAAGGGGAAACCTGTCAAATGATACAATATAACCAGCCAAGGCAAAGAAGCCTATACACTAAGACAAGTAATACAAAGATACTATTAAAATATAAAAGATGTGAGAATAATGAAAAAAATAATAATACACAAGTATGCAGCAACTTGTGGCTTCTCTGCTATAGCTAAGTGAAAATTGTCTCTCTGTCTCTACTGTTAGGGTGCCCCCTCTTTGGGTTCAACTCTGTTCTTTTTGTAGTTCCAAGTTGTTTGTGTCATTTGTGGTTAAAAGGGAAAAAAAGCAGGAGAAGGGAGGAAAAAGTGGTAAGTTTGTAAAGAAAGGAAGAAGGAATAAAACAAGAAAGAAGAAAAGAGAGGAAAAAGTTATCGAAAGATAAAACAATAGGGGCCTCTTCTGGAAAAATGGCGGCGGAGTAGGACAGAGTGACTCCAGTTCTTGTACCCATGGGAGAAAATCCTAGCAGATCAACTGAGGAACAGGGCAATCAATTCCCAAACCAACAATTCCCCAGCATTTATGAAAATAAGAGACCAGAGATAGTGACGGACCAGACAGCGACAGGTCAGTGGGGTCTCAAGGACATGAGTAAGGACGGAGGCTACCGGGCCATGGGCAGCCCTGGGCCTGCACGTAAGGGCCCTGGGCCATGGCCTCAGCGGTGGGGGCCCAGAGGCTTCCATCTGCGCTCAGCAACAGGGGCGTCTGCCACGGAGGACTCATTGGGAGCCTGGCACCCCTGAGTAAAGTCAAGGGTGGCGGCAGGGGGGATGGCAGCCCTTGGCCGGAGTGTAAAGACCTTGGAGCTGCGGCTGCCACAGTGGTCAGGGCCCAGAGGCTTCTATCTCCGGCCAGGTTTGGGGCGTCTGCCACAGAGGACTCATCAGGAGCCCAGCACCTGTAAGTAAAGACAAAAGCGGCAGCGGCAGGGCTGGCTGCCCTCAGCCAGCCTGTAACGCTTTGGAGCCACCGCTGCCCCTGCATTAGGGGTATAGAGGCTTCTGTCTACGGTCAGTGCCACTGAGGACTCATCAGGAGCCCGGCACCCAGTGGAGCCTTGGGCCGGCTGCAGGGTCCTTGGAAGAGAACTGGCTCCATCCCTCCCCATCTAGACGGGGCTAGGTGGCAGAGACCTGTCTGCCTAGGTTTTCAGGGAGGGTGGCAAAGACTGGGGGCCATGTTCAGTTGCGATCTCTGTAGTCACCAGCCCACCAGCCCTCCAACCCAGGAAATTTGAGAGGAGCATTGTCCTAACCAGTTGGGTCATGGAGTGGGCTGGGCTGACAGGCAGGCTTTCTGGAGAAGTTTTTACTGGAAAGTGGACTGAGGTCATCTCCTGTGAAGGCACCTTGACTTGCTTCTCATCTAGCCACAAGACTGGGAAGAACCAGTACCAGATCCCGTGAGACCCAAGCAGCCTGTCGGGTGGGCGGGCGCCTTTACTCCAGTCTGGTAGCCTGGCGGGCGTGCAAGAGTGTGCCTGGGCCTACAACCAAGCCCACAGAGAAGTCCTGCCAAACCAGAAAAACCAGATTGGACAGTTTGAAACCAACGACAGAGGGTTTTTCTTTTAACTATTTTTTTTTTAGTTTTTTTTGTACATTTTTTGAAAAAAAATTTTCAGTAATCCTATATTTTTTAAATTTTATTGTTGCTGTATCTTTCAGTACTTTGTTCCTCTCCTTTCTATTTTCCTGTTTTAGTCCTTCTTCATTTCCTTCAGAACTTATTCCTTTTCCTCACTTCTCCTGCCCTTTTTTTGTGTGTTTGTTTGTTGCTTTCTATATAACTGTAAATACTTCACAACACATCTCTCGGGTCTTAGCCCACTTTACAGGTTCCTGAATTCTGTTACTGTAGTGATTTACTCTACTTACTCACATGCTACGCCTATTTACTATTCTTTACTCTCACCTTACCTCAAAATCTGACCACCCTGAACCTCATTGCTTTCTAGATACAACTCAGAAGCCTTCCCTCCCCAACAAGAGACTTATCTTTGGTCTATACTTTCTTAAAAGTGGCAAATTGGGTTGAAGATTACAGTTAACACTATATATAGCCTAAAGACCTTCTATCTCTTCTCTACTAGCTGTGACTGTAAATATCATAAAGTACTTTCCTGCTGTCATAAACCATTTTGCCTCGCCCTCCAACTGATCACACACACGAAAAGAAAGGAGTAGGTGGAAGCAGAGAACATCAAGATACCTGAAGGAGACTGCACCACTGAATTTAACAGGTATTCTACCATAGACGTTCACACTCTAAACCCAGGGAGTCACAACAGATGAATTTAAAAGCTGAGGCTAATGAAAAGAGTCTCATAAACAATGGGAGGACAAAGAAACAATGCCCAAAGGAAAGAAAAGTTGGAAATCTCAGAAATAATGGTAGATGAAAGAGAGGCAAGTCAGTTATCAGATATTGAATTCAAAGCACTAGTTATCAGGAAACTCAAAGAGCTCACAATGAGCTACCAGAAACTAGAGGGGAGCTACAGTGAGCTCTCCACAAACTAGATCAACATGTAAAAGGAAATAGAAACTATCAGCAAAGGCCAAGAGGAAATGAAGAATACAATTTCAGAACTGAAGAACACAGTAGAAGGAATGAAAGGCAGGATTGATGGGGCAGAAGATCGGATCAGCAAGTTGGAGGACAAAGTAGAAAGAATCTCCCAGAAAGAACAAGAAAGGTAAAAGAGGCTCAAAAAGAATGATGAGGGATTTGGAGAAATGCAAGACAATATGAAACATAATAATATCCAAATAATAGGAATACCAGAAGGAGAAGAAGAAGAACAAGGGATAGAAAACCTATTTGAAAGAGTAATGATGGAAAATTTTCCTAATTTGATGAGAGAAGAAGTTACACGAATCCAGGAATCACAGAGAGTCCCATTCAAGAGGAGCCGAAAGAAGCCCACTTCAAGACACATCATCATTAAAATGGCAAATTCCAAGCAAAGAGAGAATCTTAAAGGCAACAAGGGAGAAAAAGGAAGTAACATACAAGGGAGCCCCATAAGGTTAGCTACTGACTTCTCAATGGAAACACTCCAAGCATGAAGAGAAAAGCAAGAAATATTTCAAGTAATGAGAACCAGAGGCCTACAACCAAGACTACTTTACCAACAAGAATCTCAATCAGGACGGAAGGGCAAATAAAGAATTTCCAAGACAAAAGAAGTCTAAAAGAGTATGACTCCACCAAACCAGCTCTACAAGAAACAGTAAAAGGACTGTTTTAAGGAAAGGAAGGAAAAGAGAGAGATAGAGAGGAACTGTGGTACAAAAATGGCAATGAACAAAGTACCTATCAATAATAACCTTAAATGTAAATGGATTAAATGCTCCAATCAAGAGACATAGAATAGCTGAATGGAAAAGAAAGCATGACCTGCACATATGCAGCCTACCGGAGACCCACCTCAGGACAAAAGACCACCACAGACTAAAAGTGAAAGGCTAGAAACAATTTTTCCAAGCAAATGGTCAAGAAAAAAAGCCAGGATAGCAATTCTTTTTTTTTAATTTTTTATTTATTTATCATTAGAGGTGAAGGAGAGAGGGAGAGAAACATCAATGTATGGTTGCCTTTTGTGCGTCCCCTGCTGGGAGTTGGCCTGCAGGGAACAGGACTACAACCTAGGCATGTGCCCTGACTGGGAATCGAACTGCAATCCTCTGGTTTGCAGGCCCACGCTCAATCCACTGAGCTACACCAGCCAGGGCAGGGTAGCAATTCTAATATCAGAAAAAAATATATTTCAAAAAAAGGGCCATAAAGAGAGACACAGAAGGTCACTTCATAATACTCAAGGGAAAATTCCACCAAGAAGACATCAACATTGTAAATCTATATGCACCCAACATAGGAGCACCCAAATATATAAGAAAAATCCTACAAGACTTCAAGAAATATATTGACAGCAACATAATTATAGTAGGAGATTTTAACACCCCACTGTCAAAAATGGACAGAACATCCAAACAAACTATCAACAACGATATAGCTGCACTAAACAACACCCTAGATGAAATGGACTTGACTGATGTATATATAGAGCCCTTCATCCCAAAGAAGCTAAATACACATTCTTTTCAAATGCACATGGAACATTTTCCAAGATAGACCACATGATGGGACACAAAACAAGCCTCAACAAATTCAAGAAAACTGAAATCATACCAAACATTTTCTCTTACCACAAGGGACTGAAATTAGAAACCAACCCCAAGGGAAAAAATCCAAAACACTGCAAATCATGTGACTGAATAGTATGCTATTAAACAACGAATGGGTCAAGATTGAAGTTAGGGAAGATATCAAAGTTTCTGGAAACAAATGAAAATGTACTCACAACAACCCAAAACTTATGGGACACAGTGAAGGCAGTCCTGAGAGGGAAGTACATAGCAATACAGGCCTACCTAAAGAAGATAGAAACATTTCAAACAAACAACCTAACCCAATGCCTGCAAGAACTTGAAGAACAACAACAAAGACAGCCCAGAGCCAGCACAAGGAAGGAAATAACCAAGATCAGAGCAGAATTAAACAACGTAGAGACTAAAGGCAAAATCCTAAGCATCAATGAATCCAGGAGTTGGTTTTTTGAAAAGATAAACAAAATAGATAAAGCTTTAAGTAGGCCCATCAAGAAAAAAAGAGAGAGGATCCAAATAAACACAATCAGAAATGAAAGAGGAGAGATTACAACTGATACCACAGAAATAGAAGGGATTGTAAGAAATTACTATGAAGAACTGCATGCCAAGAAATTTGAAAACCTAGGTGAAATGGACAAATTTCTATTTCTAGAAAAATATAATCTTCCAAAACTCAATGAAAAAGAAACAGAAAACCTGATCAGGCCAATAAGAGCAGATGAAATTGAAGCAATACTCAAAAAACTCCCATCACACAAAACCCTGGACCAGATGGTTTCACAGGAGAATTCTAAAAAGCATTTAAGGAAGAGCTAACCCCTATTCTTCACAGACTATTCCAAAAAATCCAAAATGATGGGAAATACCCAAACTCTTTTTATGACGCTAGCATCATCCTAATCTCAAAACCAGATAGAGACACAACAAAGAAAGAAAACTTCAGGCTAATATCGCTGATGAATATAGATGCTAAAATCCTCAACAAAATATTGGCAAATCTCATCCAACAATACATCACAAAGATCATATACCACGACCAAGTGGGAGTCATTCCAGGGATGCAAGCGTAGTTCCATAACCACAAATCAGTAAATGTAATACACCACATAAACAAAAGCAAAGACAAAAACCACATGGTCATATCAATAGATGTGGAAAAAGTTTTTGAAAAAGTACAACACCCATTTATGATAAAGGTACTCAGAAAAGTGGGAACAGAGGGAGCATTCCTCAATATAATAAAGGCTATATATGAAAGACTTACAGCCAACATCATACTGAATGGGCAAAAACTAAAAGATTTTCCACTAAGATCAGGAACGAGACAAGGTTCTCCACTTTCACCACTTCTATTCAATATAGTATTGGAAGTTTTAGCCTCAGTGATTATGCAAGAAAAGAAATAAAAGGCATTCAAATTGCAAAGGAGAAAACAAAAGTGTCATTGTTTGCAGATGATCTGATAGTGTACATGGAAAATCCTATAGACTCTACCAAAAAACTGCTCAAACTAATAAATGAATTTGGCAAGACAGTGGGTTACAAAGTCAATATCCAGAAAACAAATGCATTTTTGTATACCAACAGTGAATCAGCAGAAGCAGAAATCAAGAAAAAATCCCATTCGATATAGCAAAAACAAAAATAAAATACCTAGGAATAAACCTAACCAAGGAGGTAAAAGACCTATATGCAGAAAAGTACACAACACTGAAGAAAGAAATCAAGGAGGACAAAAACAAATGGAAACATATACCGTATTCATGGATTGGAAGAATTAACATCATCAAAATGTCCATACTACTCAAAGCAATTTACAGATTCAATGCAATACCTATTAAAGTACCAATGGCATATTTCACAGATATACAACGAACACTTCAAAAATTTATATGGAACCATAAACGACCCCAAATAGCAGCTGCAATGTTGAGAAAGAAGAACAAAGTAGGAGGGATCACAATACCTGATGTCAAACTGTATTACAAGGCCACTGTAATCAAAACAGCCTGGTACTGGCATAAAAACTGGCACATAGACCAATGGAACAGAATAGAGAACCAGAAATAAACCAAACTCTCTATAGTCAATTAATATTCAACAAAGAGGACAGCAACATAAAATGGGGTAATGATAGCCTCTTGAACAAATGGTGTTGGGAGAACTGGACAGCTACATGTAAAAAAATGAAACTTGAGCACCAACTTACACCATACACCAAAATAAATTCAAGGTGGATAAAAGACTTAAATATAAGCCATGACACCATTAAAGCCCTAGAAGAGAACATTGGCAGGAAAATCTCAGATATTTCACGCAGCAACACTTTTACTGATATGTCTCCTGGAGCAAGAAATATAACAGAAAGAATAAACAAATGGGATTTTATCAAAATAAAAACTTCTGTGCCACTGAAGAAAAGAGCATTAAAATAAAAAGACAGCCAACTGTATGGGAAAACATATTTGCCAATGATACCTCAGACAAAGGTTTAATCTCCAAAATATACAAAGAACTCAGACGACTTCACTCTAAGAAGTCAACTAACCCAATTAAAAAATGGGGAAAGGACTTGAACAGACACTTCTGCAAGGAGGACATACAGAGGATTCAGAGACACATGAAGAGATGTTCAATATCACTTGCTATCATAGAGATACAAATTAAACCACAATGACATACCACTTTACACCAGTCAGTATGGCTATCATAAAGAAAGCAATAAACAACAAATGTTGGAGAGGGTGTGGGGAAAAGGGGACTCTGGTCCACTGTTGGTGGGATTGCAGACTGGTACAACCATTATGGAAAACAGTATGGAATTTCCTCAGAAAACTAAAATTTTACTTGCCTATTGACCCAGCTATTCCACTGCTAGGATTGTATCCTAAGAACCCTAAACCGCCAATCCCAAAGAACATATGCAATCCAATGTTCATAGCAGCAAGGTTTACAATAGCCAAGAGTTCGAAGCAACCTAGGTGCCCGTCAGGAAATGAATGAATCAAAAAACTATGGTAGATATACACAATGGAATTCTATGCTGCAGAAAGAAAGAAGGAGCTCCTACCTTTTGCAACAACATGGATGGAACTGGAAAGCATTATAGTGAGTGAAATAGTCAGGTGTTGAAGGACAAATACCATATGATCTCACCTTTAACAGGAAGCTAAACAACAAAATAAACAAGCAAGAAAAATAAAAACAAAGACACTGAAATAGAGAACAGGCTGACAGTGACCAGAGGGAAGAAGGGAGGGAATTTCAGGGGAAATAGGGGAGAGATTTAGAGGAACCTATATAAAGGATACATGGACAACAACTGAGAAGGGTCGAAATGGGAAGGAGGAGGGAACAGGGGTGGTGCGATCTGATGGGTGTAATAGACAGAAAAGTGTACTTGAAAATGATTAAATAAATTTAAAAATAATAATAAAATATAATAAAATGTAATTTTTCAAAAAAGAAAGGTAACAATAATCAAATTAAAAAGGTAAGAATTACTTTTTAAAAAGCACAAAAAATAGGAAAGAATGACTCTTGTTAGGTTCAAACTGGCCAAACCGGTTTTTCTGGTATCAATGTCTACAGCATCCTGAGGGGTGCCTCTCCTCACCATCCCACCCAGGCTGCCTGGGTCCGGATGGTTAGGGCGCAGACCCTTCCCAGTTATGTGGGAGGACTCTAGGTTTTCTGTCCAACCTTGGGATCACTGCCAGGCTGGGTTGGGAGCAGGCCAAGTGGCTGTTGCAGGAGAATCCTTCAGTTTATTTTCCAAAAGATTGCTCCTTAAGAAAGCCTACCTCTCAGCCCAGCCCAATCCTCCGGCCAGACCGGTGACTATTGGAGTCAGAGCCTGACACTTTGCCTCTCAATTCTCCCAAGCTGGCCACCAGAGTCCATGCTTGATCATAGCCCTTTGTTTTTATCTTCTCTGCAATCTCAAGCAAACAAGTCTCTCCTGGTGGTATTGCCCAAACTTGCTTGGCCAATGAGTGAGGGAGCTGATGACCCGGCTCTCTCCCAAGGACCCTTTGGCAGGCAGGGGGCTCCCAAAGAGTCTGAGGTAGACCCGCCAGGCCCAGGGCGCGATGGTTGCGGGCTGAGATTACTGCCACTCCTGTCTCATCTCCGATCCCTGAGACCCTACTGTGCTGCAGCCGTCCCCTTATCGACTGTTTTTTTGTGTCAGCTACAATTTTGGGTCTCTTATTTTCATATATGCTGGGGAACTGTTGGCTATTTGCACTGTTCCTCCATAGATCAGCCAGGATTTTCTCCCATGTGTATGGGGAATATGGAATCCACTCCTTGCTACTCTCTCACCATCTTCCTTCTCCTGATCTATTTATATGTAATGAATTTTTTAAATGGGTGGGATTAGATATGATTATAGTATGCCTTTCTGCTTGTCTCTTCTGTCTGCCTATCTCTATTTCTCCATTGTTCCTTTCTTCTCATTTTTGGTTGAATTTTGGTCAAATTCAATATTTTTAAAATTTCATTCATTCATTCAAGTACAGTTGTCTCCATTCTTGGAAACACCCCACCCATCTCCACATCCACCTCCCACTCTTGAACCTAAACCCTTTGGTTTTGTCTATGTGCCCTTTATACATGTTCTTGGATGGCCCTTTCCCTATTATCCTTCTCCCCTATCCCCCTCTAGTTACTATCAGTTTGTTCTTTATTTCAATATCTCTGGTTCTATTTTGCTTGCTTGTTTGTTTTGTTGATTAGGTTCCACTTATAGGTGAGATCATATGGTATTTGTCTTTCACCACACGGTTTATGTCACTTAGCATAGTGCTCTCCAGTTCCATCCATTCTGTCATAAAGGGTAGTAGTTCCTTTTTTCTTTCTGCTGCATAGTATTTCATTGTGTTTAATTGTCCATTTTATTTTCTATAATTTCTTCTCAGATAATTTCTTTTTTCATTATTTTCATGTTAGGGCTAAAGATATGTTATCTTAATGTATCTAAATCTAATCAATACTATAACTTCATACTTTGCATTCTTTATACATTCCTTTTCACATTTTCTACTTCATACTTCTCACTTTTTGTTTAGTAACAGATATTTCATACTTCTCCTTTTCAAACTTTCCACCTCACACCATCAAGTACTCATAGAGCACTCCTACACAGACCTTGGAGGTCTCCCCTTGCACACCTCACTCCTCTCCCTACCTGCTCTGCAAAATCTAGTAAGTTCAGCTGCCCCAAACTATGATCTCTGTATCAGCTGAGCAGGATTTTCATCCCTTCTTATACTTCAGTCATGTCACTGTATGTATGTATGTATATTCATTCATTTATTTTAGCTTTTTGCTTATTTATTCATTTATCATTTTTATTGTTGGCACTATTACAGATGTCCTTATTCTGCCCCCACATTTGCCTGCCTCCACATATCCCCAACTACCCCTTCACACTGGTCATCACCACACTGATCTCTGTTATGTATATGTGTTCTCTGGCTAACTTTTCACCTTCTTTTATCCAGTACCCCCTTTCCTTTCCTCTCTGGCAGTTATCAGTTTGTTCCACTCATCCATGCCACCATTTCTATTTTGTACATCTGTTTATTGTGTTCATAAGATTCCACATATAAGTGAGATCATATGGTATTTGTCTTTTTCTGACTGGCTTATTTCACTTAGCACAATAATCTCCAGGTCCACTCTTTTTTACAGACATGTAGCATTTAATTGTGTAAATGTATCACACCTTTTTTACCCATTCATCTACTGATGGGCACTTGGGCTATTTCCAGATCTTGGCTATTATAAATATGCTGCAATAAACATAGGGGTGCATATATTCTTTTGAATTAGTGTTTCAGGTCCCTTTGGAAATATTCCCAGAATTAGAATTGCTGGGTCATAAGGCAGTTCCATTTTTAAATTTTGAGGAAATTTCATACTGCTTTCCACAGTGGCTTCACCAGTCTGCATTCCTACCAGCAGTGCATGAGGCTTCCCTTTAATCGACATCCTTGCCAACACTTGTTGATTTATTGATGATAGTCACTATGAGAGATGTGATATGTCACTGAGGTTTTAATTTGCATTTCTCTGGTAATTAGTGACATTTAGAATCTTTTCACGTCTATGGACGATCTGTATGTCCTCTTTGCATAAGTGTATATTCAGGTTTTTCCCCCATTTCTTAATTGGGTTTGTCTTCTTTGTGTTGAATTGTTTAAGTTCTTTGTACATTTTGGATATTAACCCCCCCCTACCAAGTGTATTACTGGCTAATATGTTCTCCCATTCAGTGGATTGCCTTTTAATTTGGTTGATGGTCTCCTTTGCTATGCAAAACTTTCTAGCTTTATGTACTCCCATTTGTTTATTTTTCTTTTGTTCTTGTTGCCTGAGATCTATCAGAAAAAAATATTGCTGCAAGAAATTTCCAAGATTTTACTGCTTCTGCTTTCTTCTATGATTTTTCTGGTTTTGAGTTTCACATTTAAGTCTTTAATGCATTTTTAGTTTTTCCTTGAGTAAGGTGTATAAAGTGGCCTAATTTTTTGTACCTATGTGTACAGCTTTCCTAACGCCAGTTTTGAATATATTATATTTACTGTATTGAAGGTTCTTGACTTTTTTATCAAATATTATTTGACCATAAAGGTGTGGATATATTTTTGAAATTTATAGTCTGTTTCATTGATCTATATGACTCTTTTTATGCCGGTACCATGCTATTTTGATTGCTATGGTGTTGTATTATAGTTTGATATCAGGTAGTGTGATTCCTTCAACTTTGTTTTTCTTTCTCAAGATTGCTGTGGCTATTTGAGGTCTTTTGTGGTTCCATATCAATTTTTAAAAAATTGTTCTAGTTCTGTGAAGTATGCCATTGGTATATTGATAGAAATTGCATTGAATTTATAGATTGCTTAGGTAGTATGGACATTTTATTGTAATAATGTTAATTCTTCCTATCCATGAACCCATTATATGCTTTCACTTATTTGAATTTTCTTCAATTTGTTTCCTCTGTGTCTTATAGTTTTCTGAGCCCAGGTCTTCCTGGTTTAAATTTATTCCAAGGTATTTTATTTTTCATACAATTGTAAATGGGGTTGTTTTCTTAGTTTGCCTTTCTTTTTTTTAGTTTTTTTACTTATAATAGTTTATTTTTATTGCATTTTTCCTTTTTCACTTATTCCCTTTATACCTTCTTCTACCTCTATTCACCCCCCTCCCTGCCCTGCAATCATCATATAGTTGTTCAAGTCCATGAGTCATTTTCCTTTCTTGCTCAATCCTTCCACCCTCCCAGTGCCCTCCCCCAGAACAGTCAGCCTGATCTCCATTTATGAGTGTGTCTCTATTTTGCTTGTTAGTTCAGTTTGTTCCTTAGATTTCATGTATGAGTGAAATCATATATATTTGCCTTTCTCATGCTGTCATATTTCACATAGGATAATGTTCTTTAGGTCTTTTCATGCTTTTCCAAGGGTAAATTTTTCTTTTTTTTATGACCAAGTACTATACCATTGTATAAATATCCCATAGTTGTTTTATCCACTCTTCTGATGGACACTTGGGCTGCTTCCAAATCTTGCTATGGTATTGTATAAAACATTGCAATGAACACAAGGGTGCACAAATTCTTTTGAATTAGTGTTTTGTGATCCTTTGGATATATTCCCAGAAGTGGAATCATGGAGTCATAAGGCAGTTCCATTTTTACTCTTTCTTGAGGTATCTCCATACTGCTTTCCACAGTGGCTGCACCAATCTGTATTCCCACCAACAGTGCAAAAGCGTTCTTTTTTCTCCACATCTTCCCCAGCACTGGTTTGTTAATTTATTGATGGTCATTCTGACTGGTGTGAGGTGGTATCTTATTGTGGTTAAGTTGGTGGTCTGGTTTTATTTCTTTTGCATGTCTAGATCTCCCAACACCATTTGTTGAAGAGGCTATTTTTACTCCATTCTATGTCCCTGCCCCTTTTGTTGAGTATTAATTGACCACAGAGACTTGGGTTTATTTCTGGGCTCTCTATTCTGTACCATTGGCCCATGTGCCTGTTCTTATGCCAGTACAAGACTACTTTGATTACAGTGGCCTTGTAATATAGTTTTGGTATAAGGGATTGTGGTCCCTCCTACTTTGTTCTTCTTTCTCAAAATTGCTGAGGCTATTTGACCATTTGTTTAATTGGATTGTCTTTCTGGAGTGGAATTATATGACTTCTTTATATATTTTGGAGATCAAACCCTTGTTTGAGGTATCATTGGCAAATATGTTCTCCCATACGGTTGGTTCCCTTTTCATTTTGATTATGTTTTCCTTATCTTAGGAGAAGTTTTTTAGATTGATATAGTCCCATTTGTTTATTCTTCCCTTTTATTTCCCTTGCCCTAGGAGATATATTGGTGAAACTATTGCCGCATGGGATATCTGAAACCTTACTGCCCATGTTTTCCTCTAGGACTTTTACGGTGCCCTGGCTTACATTTAAGTGTTTTATACAGCTTGAGTTTATATTGGTGTGCAGTGTAAGGTGGCTGTCTAGTTTCATTTTTTCTTGCATGTACCTGTCCAGATTCCCAACAGAATTTATCAAAGAGGCTGCTGTGAACAGACACTTTTGCAAGGAGGATATGCAGAGGGCTCAGAGACATATGAAAAGATGCTCAACATCACTAACTATCAGAGAAATGCAAGTTAAAACCACAATGAGATATCACTTCTCACAGGCCAGAATGGCCACCATAAACAAATCAACAAACAAGTGCTGGTGAGGATATGGAGAAAAGAGAATCCTAGTGTACTGTTGGTAGAAATGCAGACTGATGCAGCCACTGTGTAAAACAGTATGGAATTTCCTCAGAAGACTAAAAATAGAATTGTCTTTTGATCCAGTGATTCCACTGCTGGGATTATACATTAAGAACACTGAAACACCAATTCAAAAGAATTTATGCACCTCAATGTTCATAGCAGCATTATTTACAATAGCCAAGTGCTGGAAACAGCCTAAGTACCCACCCATAAATGATTGGATGAAAAACCTGTGGTATATTTACACAATGGAATACTATACAGTAGGAAGAAAGAAGGAGCTCCTACCCTTTTCAACAGCATGGATAGAACTGGAGATCATTATGCTAAGGGTAATAAGCCAGGCAGTGAGAGACAAATACCATATGATATCACCTTTAACTGTAACCTAATTAACAAAACAAAGAAACATGCAAAATATAACTAGGGTCATGGAAACAAGGGACAGACTGTTAGTGACCAGAGGGGAGAAGATGGGGTAAGAGTGGAAATAACGGGAAGGGTCTAGTAAAGGAACATGCATAGATGACCCCTGGACATGGACAACAGGGTGGGTATTGACTGTGGGGGTGGGGTGGGGTCATGGAGAACAAAGGAGGAAAATTTGGATAACTGTAATAGAACAACAGTAAAATTTTTAAAAAGACTAGAAATCTCTAAAACATTACTTCAAGAACTGGCAAGTATTGTAATGTTACCTAGACTTAATTTGCTCCAGGAACTATCTTGCTTCAGGGTAGGGGGTGGGAGGCCTTAACACCAGTTTTGGCTTGAAAGCTAAGTTACAATGTGAATGTAATAAGATGGAGGACAGATAGAAGCATTCCATCCTTCTGACCTCTTTGAGCAAATGAAAGATTATCCGAAAGACTTACATAAAAATACTTTCCTGCCAAAGTAAATGGAATTCAGACCTTATTTTCAGAGATAAAATATATTGTATTTAATGTGCTCAATTCACACTGAAGGATTTATTAAGTTACCTGAAAATGTGTGTATGTACAGGTATATACACACACTGAGATGATATTGTGTTATATAAACACATAAATAGAAGTGTTTTTAAGTCATATCAACAGTGTAAAATGGCATATTAACACAGAAATGGGACGGGAAAGCCACAGAGATTAGCAACAGAACAGTTTTTGATAGACACAATGTTATTTCACAGGATACTGCTTTCAGTTCTGTTTCTAAAGTCACCATAGAACTATATGATCTTGGGAAGACAGTAGCACAGTGAGACATCCAATCTAAAACACGGGTTGTATAGTAACAGATATACGTAGAGGATCTTAGTTATATAATTTCTTCTGTGAACTCACTGTTTCTTTTGAAGAAAAAAATCTGTGCATGTTCAAGTATAGTTTGTATTAAACATGAAACTATAATATTTAATCTCTACTTCTCATGTGTTGTAGTGGAGTGTAGAGGCACTTTTCTCCTCTCAACTCTTGTTTACCAAAGAATACTGACAGATTATTTTATTTATTTCTAACACCTTTCCTATTTGTTTTAGCTGAGAAAATTAAGGCTCAGAGAAATCAAGTAACTTGCCCACATTCACACACACAGTAAAAGATAGAAATAGAATTCTTTGTTCCTGAGAGTGCATGATAACAGGCATATAAATGTAACTTTTAAAAAAGTATCTTTAACCAGCTGACCACATGTGTCAATCTTGCTCCTCTCTAGAAAATTCTGCTTCTTGAAAATTCTGTTGTTTCAAAAGAAGTGAGAGCTTCTAGAGAGACAGGAAGTTAACTCGTGGTCTTGGTATGTGACACGAGCACTGGCCCACAGTGCCCATAGCATCATGGATGAAATATGAGACAAATTCACACAGACTACTAAGTCCTGTGGAGGAAAAGGGACTGCACAGCTACTCCCTCAAGGGGTGTGTGCCTCAGAGCAGCTTGGCCACCCTCTCAAGGGGAGAGAACCCTGACTCTTGCCTAGACAGGCTTTTGTTGGGTTTAATTTGCACAGGAATACAGGTATAACTTACTAATCATTGTCAGGCAGTAAGGATCAAATGATAGATAGCATAAGAAGAACTATTAGGGCTTCTTCTGAGTCAGGATCTATCAGCTAAAAGGCTACAAAACTTTGAGAAACAAAATAATTTCCTGCTTGGACCTTTATCATTTAACTAAGAGCATTCTTAGTAAAGCAGGCTTCACAGGATTTTACATATCCTTTCTTAGGCCTGATCACCCGGGAAGTCTGCTCTTTCCAGCACAGAGCTGCACTACCCTTTGTCATTGTTTCAGGCTTAAGTCAGACAGATGAGGCAGATAGCCAAGGAATTTTTGGAGATTTCTCGAGGACTCAGGGGAGTCAGGCTTCATCAAAGCTGAGGGGTGAGGGTCCATCACCCCCTTTCTCCATAGTCCCCCAAGTCCTTCCCTGGGGCCTCCCTATGATCATGCCTGTCTTAGGTGGTTCCCCCCTTGGGGAATCTTACCTGTCATTGGCTAACTGATCAAGCATTGGGGGCCAGTTATAAAAAAAGGAGCAGAAGTGGCACTCCTTCCAGGGAGATAAGCTTTGTCTCCTTAGTGGTTTATGGTCCGAAGGTCGCTCACTCAGCCTTAGCCATGGGGGTTTACAGCTCCTGAAACCATGCAGGGTGGTTCCCAAAAGGTATGAAAACAGTTTTTATTATTAAGGAAAAATGATGAAAGTTTCTGATGCCAGTATTTGAAATCATATTATAGCATGAGAGAAACTGTTTGAATATTTGGGGAAATTTTTAAATACCTATGTAGTCACCTTTTAAATAAATGAAGATTTTGGCATTAACACATTGTAGTTTATCATTTCTCATTTTTATTTAGTTAATTGTATATTTTACCCTATTGCCTGGAATTCACTTTAGTAGTTGTCAATTCTAGTATATTCTTGAGATGCCATGAATATCAGGTACAGCTTTTTAAATTGCTTGCTACCATATTCATTG
Source organism: Sturnira hondurensis (assembly GCF_014824575.4). NCBI lineage: Eukaryota > Metazoa > Chordata > Mammalia > Chiroptera > Phyllostomidae > Sturnira > Sturnira hondurensis. Next base: position 83,883 of record NW_028086739.1, read on the forward strand.
TTACAGTGAGAAATTACTTGAGTAAACTTTGACTTTTTACCCACTTCTGCTTGCTTGTAGATTGTTGAAAATTCTTTTTTCATCTAAAAAATCCTAATATCATCCTTGCATTTTCTTTTTAAATATGAATGTCTTTTATTCAAATATTGGTCTATCTGACACCTCTAGTCAAGAAAGTCTCTTCCTCTCCCTCTCCCTCTTGCTCTCATTCTTGTTCTCACTCTATTTTTGGATCCTGCACTCCTGAGAGTATTTTTCCTCATTGAAATTATAAGTGCTTCTGTAGTTTTCAAATCTCTGCAGGTGATTCTTATGCTCAGACAACATTTAGAACCTTTAGATTAACCTGTTAACTAGGCTTATGGTTGAGTAAGCTTATAAAGAGATATTTCATTAAGTGTTGCAACAGATTTATGGATTTTCAATCACACACTTAACATTTGCATCTTTGATTCAACCTTGTTGAAATCTATGAGATGTAAGAGTGGTACTGTACATCCAAGGTATTTTATGTAAACTATTTATTCAATACTATGATAATATACTCCATTTGTCTTTTGAGTGTGAATGGTTTTTCTGTTCTTAATTTTTATTTAACAACTTCTGTTTACTCTTCAATGGGAAAAAGAACTCCTATGTTTCTATTTCCTTTTATTCAGTTTCAGTCCTTTCTTTTTCCAGTCTGTTAATCTGAACTGGTTCACAATTCCTCTTTGCTTGTAAACTTGATTGTTTTCCCCATACCATATAAATTGACTCCCATTAACTTTACTATTGCACTGTAAATTTAGGATTAGAGCTTGAGTTAGGAATTGGGACCAAGAAAATGGTTTAGGGAACCATTCATGAAATAGAAAATTATATAAGAATTTATAAGGCACTGATATGCATATTATGTTATTTGACATTCTGTAAAATTTTATTTTGTAGGTGAAGAAACTGAGGTTCCAAATGTCATACAGTTAATAAATGACAGAGCTTGGCCTTGAGCCCATTTGAATTGCTTTTTCAAAACTGCAGTTCAACACTTCAAAACTTTATATGGAACCATAAATGACCCCGAATAGCAGCCCCAATTTTGAGAAAGAAGAAGAACAAAGTAGGAGGGATCACAATACCTGACATCAAACTGCAGTACAAGGCCACTGTAATCAAAACAGTCTAGTACTGGCATCAAAACAGGCACATAGACCAGTGGAACAGAACAGAAAGCCCAGAAATAAACCCAACTCTCTACAGTCAATTAATATTCAACAAAGACGGCAATAACATAAAATGGAGTAAAGACAGCCTTTTCAACAAATGGTGTTGGGAGAACTGGACAGCTACATGAAAATAAATGAAATTTGAGAACCAACTTACACCATACACCAAAATAAATTCAAGGTGGATATAAGATTTAAATATAAGCCATGACACCATTAAAGTCCTAGAGGAGAACATTGGCAGGAAAATCTCAGATATTTCACGCAGCAACATTTTTACTGATATGTCCCCTAGAGCAAGGAATATAAAGGAAAGAATAAACAGATGGGATATAATCCAAATAAAAAGCTTCTGCACAGCTAAAGAAAACAGTATTAAGATAAATAGAGAACCAAATGTTTGGGAAAACATATATGCCAATGATACCTCAGACAAAGGTTTAATCTCCAAAATATACAAAGAACTTACGCGACTTCACTCTAAGAAGACAAGCAACCCAATTAAAAAATGAGGAAAGAACTTGAACAGACACTTCTGCAAAGAGGACATACAGAGGATCCAGAGACACATGAAGAGATGTTCAATATCACTTGCTATCAGAGAGATGCAAATTAAAACCACAATAAGATAGCACTTTACATCAGTCAGAATGGCCATCATAAACAAAGCAACAAACAACAAGTGCTGGAGAGGGTGTGGGGAAAAGGAGACCCTAGTTCACTGTTGATGGGATGGCAGACTGGTACAACCACTATGAAAAACAGTATGGAATTTTCTCAGAAAACTAAAAATGGACCTGCCTTTTGACCCAGCAATTCCACTGCTGGGATTATATCCTAAGAACCCTAAAACACCAATCCAAAAGAACCTATGCACCCCTATGTTCATAGTAGCACAATTTACAACAGCAAAGAGGTGGAAGTGACCTAGGTGCCCATCAGTAAATGAATGGATCCAAAAACTATGGTACATTTACACAATGGCATTCTATGCAGCAGAAAGAAAGAAGGAGCTACTATCCTTTGCAACACCATGGATGGAACTGGAAAGCATTATGCTGAGTGAAATAAGCCAGGCAGTGAAAGACAAATACCATATGATCTCACCTTTAACAGGAACCTAAACAACAAAACAAACAAGCAAGCAAAAGATGACCAAAGACACTGAAATTGAGAACAGGCTGACAGGGACCAGAGGGGAGAGGGGAGAGAATTTCAGGGGGAAAGGGGAAGGATTCACAGAAACTAGTATAAAGGACACATGGACACAAACTAAGGGGGGGTGGAAATGGGAGGGAGATGGGGAGCACAGGGGGTTGGCCTGGGATGGGAGTGAGGGCCAGAAAACTCTACTTGAACAATAATTAAATAGAAAAATATTTAAAAAATAAAGAAAGAAAGAAAGAAAGAAAAATAAATAAATAAATAAATAAATAAATGAATAAATAACTGCAGTGAAACTCATAATCATCACATTACTAGCCTGTCTCACAATGCAGGTGGAGAGATTCCTGGGCAGCTAGTTAAGTTCTGAAACCTTAGTCCTCTACGTTAAAAGGCCTAACAAAGTACTGAATACATTTTGGAAATTCTGGCTTTTTTAAAAGCAGGCAGTGTTCTAGAGCTCTGTTTCTCAAATTTAATGAACATGTAAATCTCCTGGGGATCTTGCTAAAATTTAGGTTCTGATTCAGAAGTTCTGGAGTGTAGCCTGAGATTCTACATTTTTAAGCCCTGCCCCAGTGATGTCCATGCTATTGGTCTGTGGACTCCACTTCAAGTCTTCTGGGTGATAGTGCCAGTACAGAAAATAAATCATAATATAAGTATTCTCTCTCCATTTCTTCATTAGTAACTTCTGCTTTGGAGGCTGAGTAAGAAGTGATGTTGCCATAATTGAGTTCTTTATTTCTCTGGGCTTCCAGAGCACTGCTAGCTTGTCAGGAATAGCTTAGCCCAATATCCTGATTGTGTGTCATTGTCTTTACCCTGTGAACCTCTTGCTTTTACTTCCTCTTTCTTTTCTGATTTTGTTTTGTACATAATAACACTTGCATAATTAAAGCCACCAATTTTGTTTTGCCTTTGTCCTCACAAAGCTGATTGACTTTAAATAAATACACCATAGATATTTTATGCTGTGCTGTATTAGCAAGCAAGGTTTTCATGAGTCAGGGAATGAAACCCTTACCATGAGTTTCTTAGGTAATTATTCAAGGTCAGAGCAAGATGTCTTGATACTTTGTCACCAGAATATGAAAAAAGAGCTCTTTAAATTCTGTAACACTAAGAACAAGTTCAGTTCCAGAGTCAGAGATAGGACCAAGCACAGATATGAGATGAAATAATTCCAGCTGTGTGGAGAAATATAATATAGGAACTAAGATTTAGTCAGATAGTTGGAAGGTCTACACAAGTTATCATCTTGTGCACTGAAATCAACTTCAAAGCTTTTTAAAATGTAGATTCTGGACTTCTGGCCAAGATGAAGGCATAGGTGGAAACACTGTGCCCCCTCCCACAACTAAGTTTAAAGACAGTGAAGTTTTAGTGACAGAAACACAGTCAAAACAGTGAAAATTGAACTGTATAAAAGTTCGACAACAGCAAACCATTCAGCCAGACTGGTAAGAAGGGCAGAATCAGTGGCACAGTGGGGCTGGGCTGGAAAGATCGTTTGGTCCCACCAACCCAGGAGTGGAGGTGGAGGCCATTGGTGGTGGAGGCCATTGGTGGACCCAGGCATGGAGTGGCAAAGGGCGGACCCAGAGAGGGCACAGGGCAGCTGGCTGACTTTGGTCACACATTCGGGTGTAGATAAACCGAACAAAGGAGTGAGCAGTGAGGCAGACTGCTCAGGCTAGGGCCCCAGTGATGGGAATTAGAGCCTGAAAGCACCAACTGGAAAGACTTTCTCAGGGTCGAGGGTCTGGAAGAGGCTCACAGAGAGTTTGTTGGAGAGACCCACAGGGCCTGGAGAGTACACGGGCCCACTCACCCAGGAACCAGCACCAGAAGGGCCCAATTTGCTTGTGGGGAGCTGCAGAGGGAACAGAAATCTGAGAAAGAGTGGAGCAGAGCAAAGCACCATTTTTTCCCCTCTCTGACCCCACCCCCACATACAGCCTCACAACCCTTCCCTGGATGGCCCTGCCCTGGTGAACACCTAAGACTCTGCCCCTCATACATAACAGGTGTGAACAGACAAAACATTATGACTCAAGAACAGCTCAAAGCCCAAGAGCCTATAATTCTAAGTGACCAAGAAATAGCCCACCTTTCAGATGCACAGTTCAAAATATTGGTGATCAGGATGCTCACAGAATTGGTTGATTTTAGTCACAAATTAGAGGAACATACGAAGGCTAAACTGATTGAAATGAAGGGAAATGCACAGGAAACTAATAGTGATGGAAAGGAAACTGGGACTCAAATCAAGGGAGTGGACCAGAAGGAAGAAAAAAATGACCAAACAGAAAAGAAGGAAGAAACAAGAATTCAAAAAAAAAATGAGGAAAGACTTAGGAACCTCCAGGACATCTTTAAATGTTTCAACATACAAATTATAGGGGTGCCAGAAGGGGAAGAGGAACAGCAACAAGTGGAAAACTTATTTGAACAAATAATAAAGGAGAACTTCCCCAGTCTGGCAAAGGAAATAGACTTCCAAAAAATCCAGGAAGCTCAGAGAGTCCCAAAGAAGGTGGACCCAAAAAGGAACACACCAAGGCACATCATAATGACATGAGCCAAGATGAAAATGAAGGAGAGAATTCTAGAAGCAGCAAGAGATAAGGGGACAGTCACCTACAAAGGAGTTCCCATCAGACTGTCAGCAGATTTTTCAAAAGAGACCTTACAGGCAAGAAGGGGCTGGAAAGAAGTATCCAAAGTCATGAAATCCAAAGACCTCCATCCAAGATTGCTCTATCCAGCAAAGCTTTCATTTAGAATGGAAGGGCAGATAAAGTGCTTCTCAGATAAGGTCAAATTCAAGGAGTTCATCATCACCAAGCCCTTATTATATGAGATGTTAAAGGGACTTATCTAAGAAAAAGAAGACAAAAAATACGAACAATGAAAGGACAGCAAACTCACAGCTATTAACAACCACACCTAAAACAAAAGCAAACTAAGAGGACAGACAGCCAAATCAGGAGCGGAACCATAGAAATGGAGATCACATGGAGGGTTATCGACAGGGGAGTGGGAAGAGGAGAAGGGAGGAGAAGGTACAGAGAATATGTAGCATAGATGGTAGGTAGAAAATAGACAGGGGGGAGGGCAGGAATACTATGGGAAATATAGAATCTAAAGTACTTGTGACACGTGGACATGAACAAAAGGGGGGGTAACGGGGGATGGGTGTTCAGGATGGAGGGGAGTGAAGGGGGGAATGGGACAACTGTAAAGGCATAATAAATAAAATATATTTTAAAAATAAATAAATAAATAATAAAATGTAGATTCCTGGATGTACCTCCAAGAAAATCAGAATAAGTAGACAGAAAGTGGGACTAAGAAATATGCATATTTAATAAGCACAAATGGTATTCTGATGCATGCTATAAAACCCTCATTTTGAGAAATACTGTTTCTATGCAATATCCAAAGGCAATTGTTTTGAGCATTTGAAGTGAATGTTTTGTTGTGAAAGCATAGACACATGTAAGAATTATATTAACTATAAAATGCTCCCCTCGATAAGCAAAAAGTAATTTCATTCAGAGTGTTAATAGAAACATTCATTCAATCACCAGTGAATATATTTTCAAGAAAAGGTAACTATAATTTGTTAAAAATATTACTGGGTCCATTTGCTTGGAGCCTTTTCTATTCTACTCCACCAATGTCAAAACTTTCTAAAGGATAAGCTATTAGAAGTCGTAGGTACTGGGAAAGATTTTCTCTTTTCAGTGACATCCAAATGTCCTTCAAAAGCTCAAGAAGGGATGAATAAAGATAAATAATAAAACCTATGATAGCAAAATAAAAGAGTAACTTTCCCCACATATTATGAAAAAAATACAAAGAAATAGCAATAAAAAGAGATAGGTGTATCATATATATGGACAAAAATGAGATTTAATGCAAGAGTTATAAGTAAGTCTCCCTTTAGTGGAGAAGAAAAAGAAGAATATAAAAGAAAATTGAGGAGCAAGAGTTATATCAACAACATGGCAGAATAGGTGACCCCAGCCTTAATCCACCAGAAAAAATTGGTAGCTATTCATGAACCAAAAGAGCTGTGGAAGAGCTTTGGAGTCCAGTTAAGAAGCTGCGAAACACAGTGGCAAACCCCAAGAGTAATCATACATAAGGGATGAAAAGAACAGTGTCCTTCTGTCTAAATTATTACATGCTTCTGGTCAGCATAGCTCAGTGCCAAGGGAGTCTGCTCAACCTATAAGCTCTTCTCACTGGAGAAAGATCAGAATAATTGACCAGTTTCTTCAGCCTTCTGAGGCATAGCTGGATAGAACCTGTTTGGGTTACACCCCACACAGATTGTTATGGAGAGCGGCATAGCTGAGACAGCTGCAGATAACTATCAACAAAGAAGGGTGGGTATTTTCAGGACCAGTAGTGCAAGAGATGCCACCATGGTCCCCAACGGATTTCTTTGCAAAGGACCCCAGCATCCTTTACCACTGAAAGATCTTAACAACCTTCACAGTTACCACACACTCCCTGCAAATTTCACTGCTGAAGATCCTGCAGTGTTTTGTCATCTGCTCCACAGAATATCACAGTCTTTCACAGCTGAGGAATCCAACATTCATTAAAACTGCTACAGATGCCCTACAACTTTCACTGCCTAGGGCACTTCAATATTTGCCTCCAGGGACTCCAGTTGCCTCAGCTGCCATCCCCATTACTACCCCATGCACTGATATTGCTCCAGCCAGTGCTGTTTGTGAGTACATAGGTCCTAGGATCCAACAGTCACTGCCACTCTAGTGCTCACCTCAGGCCTTCACCTTCATGCATGTGAGAGCCTGCTATTGGCTACAGACCCCACATGACCTCCAGCTCCCACTGCTGAACACACACCTGAAGACCACTACCACAGCTGAGTGCATGAATATGTAAGCAACCCCAAACCACATGGATGACCTTGTTCCTTACTGCCACAAGCACATGGGGGACAGCCAGTCCCATAACCACTACGAGCTCCCACAATCATATGCCATTGGCCTCAGCCCTGCCACCACCTTTCATAGACCTTGCCTACCCAGGTGCATTTGACCCTGGATCCAGAAGCAGTTTTGAGGATTTCAACAGCTCTCATAGCAACTGCAAACCTCCTTGTAGGTTTTGCTACAAAGGACCACACAGTTGTGGTAGATTGGCACAATCCTACAGCATGTATCAAACTATTTTAATTTATATATACATTTATTTTTTAAAACAATTTTATTCTTAGGAAAGAGAGATTTGCACAAGGATTTATGTAAAGGGAAGTTTCCCTAACTGTACATAGTAAAAACATGTGTCTAATTTGTCTTTATTTTTTGTCTTTTATTCTACTCTCAAGTGCTGTCACTTTTTATATTCCCCAACAGTCAATATGCTGCCACTAATAACATTAACCTTTTGTTACCAAATTACTTTCATTACAAAATTATTTTTATGATATTTGATTCATTAAAAGGCTTTGTTTATTTGCTTGTTTGTTTTCTCAGTAGTTGAGGTTGTTGGGGAGCTGACAACTATTTAAGTGAGCTATTATTAATGTCTATAGTTTGAAATTTATTCCATAGTAAAAGAACCTGATGAATCCCAAAGCTATGCCATTTTCAACTATAATGGCATAAATATGTAATGCCTGAAATCATGTATAATAGGGATGCACTTTTTCATGAGAGAATGGAGAAATATATATTATTGTGCTATTAGGAGCTAGGATCATTTGTTTGGAAGAAAGATTACCCATGATAATTAATTTACAGTTGAATAATGCCCAAGTGGGGCAATTCAATATTGCCCCAAGTGGGGCAATGCCCAAGTGGGGCAATTCAATATTTTGTGGTCTGGAACATCATTTATTTAAAAACTTAAACTTATTTTAGAAACAGGCCAACCAATCAATATACCATTGATGCTATTCCAAGAGGTTAAGAATTTTGTAAAATCACAGTAATAATGTTAATATTGTCTCAAAGTGAATGTCATGTCAGTGGACCAAATGAGTGATTATGTATTATTTAATTAAATTCATTTTGAGTTCTGGAATTCACTCTATATACTTGAACCATGGCATAACATCTTTTCTTTGTTAGAAGCAAATGTCTTTAAACATTTTGCAATTACACAGTTCAAGAATTATAAACCATATCTGTAAACATTGTATTCAATACTCAAATCAGGACATTTGAACCCAAATGTGATATTTAATATATTCTAAAAACTTCCCATGGCCCTGGCTGGTATAATTCAGTGGATTGAGCACAGTCCTGCGAACCAGAGGATCGTGGTTCAATTCCCAGTCAGGGCACATGCCTGGGTTGCAGGCCAGTTCCCTGCAGGCCAACTCCCAGCAGGGGATGCACAAAAAGCAACCATACATTGATGTTTCTCTCCCTCTCTCCTTCCCCTCTAAAGGTAAATAAATAAATAAAATCTTTTAAAAGAATAAAAATAAAAATAAAAACTTCCCATGTTGCTTACTTTTTAAAATTTATTCCATTGTTTTTCTGCATTTTTTAGCCAGCTCTAACTGCAATTCTCTTGTCATGCCCCTGATTTATATTCCATCTTGCACTAGTTATCATCTGTTACCTGTCTGACTTTGTTCCTTCTGCTCTATGCTCCTCACTTGAAACAAATTGACAGAATGTTAGGACTATGATTGTCATTACATGAAAGCTTTAAAACTTTTTATAGATTTGATTAAATTGTGTGCATATGAGATCTCTGTAGGTTTTGAAAATATATAAATTTAAAGAAGATAATATATTGGCAACTGACACTAATATATTTTCATCCTTAGTAATTTCTGATTTTGGTTTCTCATCACTTTTAACCCCCTTAAGTGCCAAGCCTGGCTGATTTGAACATCAAGGTTACTACTATAAACTAAACATAGCTTCTAGCCTTAGTAGAGTATAAGGAAATAGTGTAAAAACTCAAGTAGTGTAAAGATGTTGAAAGCACGCATTCTTATGCTCCCATTTCAATACAGAATAGAACATGATTATAACAAAGTTAGCAGTTTGCTGGAGGAGACTTACATCCTTGAAATCCAGATACCATTTAGGCCAAAGGGGAAAGAGAAGAAAGTCTTTTTCGGGGGCTGAAATTTGAATTGACTTTCTCCAAAGAGACTGCTCAAACCTATGAATATTGAGACACCAATACATGGTAAATTAAAAAGATTATTTACTATCACTTCCACTAGAAGTGTTGTGAGAGTTTGTGAGCATGATTGACTAGTCATAGACCTCTTAGAATAGAGTATGAATTGTTATTGTTACTGTGCATGCCTGTGTGTCTTATGGACAGTCCCTTTTAAGAAGAAATTAAAGATTTATCAACATGTAGAATATTGTGAACCAAAGAGAATGAGAAATGCTTGTGAATGAAAACATGTGGATATCAAATGCATTTGTCTTCAGAAGTCTTTTACAGCAAAAATATGTGAAAAATAATGAATACCACATGTTTTTCCTGAGACGCTTCTTGAAGCATTCTAATTAGAATTACATTTATTTTCTAGTATTTTCTAGTAATTACTAGTATTTTCTCTAGTTAAAGAATTATAAAATAATTGGACAGTCTCACACTAAGCAACGTATTCTTTCAGAAGAGAATATGAAACATAAACTGATTACCTCCTTGCATCTCCAAGAATAAATTCATAGATTTCTTTTATGTTCCAGATATATGTTGTGTAACTGCTAAAACACCAGTCAGCACATCTGTGTTCCAAGCAGGGAGCAGAATAAAGGCAAAAGAACTGGTCTTGGCCAGTGATTTCCCTTTTAAGGGATTCTTCCTGGATGTCTCACCCAATAATTTATGCTTATATCTCATTAGAAAAGTATTGCTCACATGGTCATTGTAGCCATAAGTGTAGCTGAAAATATGATAGTTAGTGCCCTGGAAAAATGGGATTCTATTAGTAAGAAAGAAACAGAAAATGGATATTGGCTAGATAACTACCAGTTTCTGGCATGCTGTCTTATTGCATGGTGTTTTTGTTAAAAACAAAACAAAACACTTGGCTTGGGGCTTAAGCTTCTAACTGTAAAACAAGTGGAGAAGCAAATAAATGTACATGAAAGTGCTGTATAAGCTATAGGAAGCAATATGCACAAAAGCTATCATTACTACCATGTTTTATGTGAATTTTTTAAAGCCTAGACAAAATCCATGCCCCCTCAGGGGTTTGTAATCTTAGAGAATATTTATATTTATGCTGCATTAATTAGAGCATGGATTAAAATCAAAACTAAACAAAAACAAAAATATAATCCTAGATTCTAATCTTTTATTTTTAAAAATACTGTGAGATCATTGTTCAAAATACCACTTAAGGACCAGATGTAGCACAGCTTTCATACCATATTGTTATTATGTCAGTCAAGACCTGCTATAGCCATTGCATAATTCTCAGAGGGCAAGTTTATGTTGAGTATTTGGAAGGGGCACACCTTGCTACCTCCCCAGAAATAACTTGCAGTCAGAATTTATTTATAGTATTTCTTGGTTTTATTAATAAATTTTGTTTTTAGAGGAATTTTAGGTTTACTAAAAATTTGAGCAGAGAATAGAGCCCTCATATACTCCATGTTCCCTTGTCCAATTTCTCCTATTATTAATATTTTGCATTAGTGTGATATATTTGTTAAACTTAATGAACCAATATTTATACATTAGTGTAGACTAAAACCCATAGTTTATGTTAGGGCTCACTCTTTGTGTTATAAAGTCCTGTGGATCCATTAGTGTCAAACAGAATAATTTCACTGCCCAAAAAATCTTCTCTGCTCCAATTAGTCATACTCTCCCACTTTGTCTGATTTTGACGTAACTTTTGTACTTTGGCATTGCATACGGAGTAAGAAAGGCTAAGAGGATGCTTACTTTGAATGTAATGGTTCCACTGAGATTGGTAACACTGTCTCCAATTTAATTTTGATTCAACCTTTTACTAAAGGCTTTACAGTAATCTTCATAATAGAGAAAATATAAGCATTCAGTAAATGTAGCAATTATCATCATCATCATCATCATCATCATCATCATCATCGTTGTTGTTGTTATGTAACAGATGTTGTGTCAAGTGTATTACTTCTTTTACTCTTTATAAGAAGACTGCAAGATAGCAGAAATTATCCTTGTATTCAAAATCAGAAAACTGAGGCAGAGCCTAACAAAGTTGTATTCCTAAGATCACATAGTTATCTCAGGGCCAAACCAGGGCCAGTTCCTGGGCATGTTATCAGTGCATTTGCAAAGACTCCAGTGCTCAGAAGGGAGGAAGTGAAAAGAAGGGAAGGGAGGAAGAAAGAGAGGGAGAGAAGAATTATGTGAAAAAAAATCAATCACCAAACATCAAAAAAACATCAACTGGGGACCTGGCCCACAACCCAGGCATGTGCGCTGACCAGAAATCAAACCGGTGACCTTCTGGTCTCTGGGGCTACACACAACTCACTGAGCTACACCAGTCAGGGAAAAATTCTTCACAATTTTATTTGTGAAATTGTGTTTTGTAAGTGGGCTTTGACAGAATATTGAAGCTACCTTTTGGCCTAGCAATTCTGCTGCTAAGATTATACTCTAAGAAGCCTGAAACACCAATTCAAAAGGACCTATGCATCCCAATGTTCATAGCAGCATTATTTACAATAGACAAGTGCTGGAAACAGCCTCAGCACTCTCAGTAAATCAGTGGATTAAAAATGTGTCATACAGGCCCTGTTTGGTGTAGCTCAGTGGATTGAGCGGGGGGCTGTGAACCAAAGGATCGCGGTTTGATTCCCAGTCAGGGCACATGCCTGGGTTGCAGGCCAGTTCCCAGCAGGGAACTCATGAGAGGCAACATACATTGATATTTCTCTCCCTCTCTCCTCCCCTTCCCCTGAAGATAACTAAATAAAATCTTTAAAAAAAGGAAAAAATTAAAAAATGCGTCATACATTTACACAATGGAATACTATGCAGCAGAAAGAAAGAAGGAGCTCCTACTCTTCACAACAGCATGGATGGAACTGGAAAGCATTATACTGAGTGAAATAAGCTGGGTGGTGAATGACAAATACCACATGATCTCATCTATAAATGGAATGTAATCAACAAAACAAACAAGCAAGCAAACTATAACCAGAGACATTGAAATAAAGAACAAACTGACAGTAACAAGAGGGGAAGTAGGAGGGGATAATGGGGGGGGGAAAGGAAAGGAACATGTATAAAGTATGCATGGGGAAAGCCAAAGGAGGATAGGAGTGAGGATGGGAGGTTGTGATCGTTGGGGTAGGAAGAATGGTGGGGGGAAAGTGGAGACAACTGTACTTAAAAAAAAACAGTAAAATAACTAACTAACTAACTAACTAACTAACTAACTAACTAACTAAGATATTGAGACTTCTGGCCAGGATGGAGGCGTAGGTAGATACTCTGTACCTTCTCACACAAACAAAAGAAGGACAATGACAAATTTAAAAACCAAAACTAACCAGAACTGACAGAAAATCAAACTTTATGGAAGTCTGACAACCAAAAAGTTAAAGAAGAAACATTCATCCAGACAGGTAGGAGGGGCATAAAAAGGAAGCAGGCAGGGAGAGTACTCACAGCAAGGAAGAGGCTGGAGGACCAGGACTGGAAAGTCAGTGGCTGGTGGAAGGGATGAAGTGGTGGCTGGAGGAGCAGGCTGTCCCACATTTGTATGAGGATAAAAGAGGAGGAACAACTGGGGAGCAAAACAAACCACATAACCCAGGGTTCCAGTGCAGGGAAATAAAGCCTCAGAACCTCTGACCGAAAAAACCTGTGGGATTTGAGGCAATGGGAGAAAAATCCCAGCCTCTCAGGAGAGTTTGTTGGAGAGACCTGCAGGGTCCTAGAAGGTACAGAAGTCCATCAACCTGGGAATCAGCACCAGAAGGGTTCAATTTGCTTGTGGGTAGTGGAGGAAGTGACTGAAAACTGTTTGAGAGCCAAGCAAGAACATTGTTCCCTCTTGGACCCCTCCCCCACCTACAGAGCCACAACATAGCAACATGGGTTGTCCTGCCCTGGAGAATACCTAAGGCTTTGCTCCTTACTGTGTAACTGGTGCACCAAGACAAAAAAAAAATGGACCAAATGAAAGAACACATCAAAGTTCCAGAAAAAAATACAAGTGACAGAGACAGCCAACCTATCAGATGCATACTTCAAAACACTAGTAATTGGGGTGCTCACAGAATTACTTGAAAAAGGTCACAAAATAGAGGAAAAGTGAAGGCTATAAAAAGTGAAATAAAGGAAAATGTACAGGGAACCAGCAGTGAAGGGAAGGAATCTTGGACTCAATGATTTGAAGCAGAAAAAAGAAAGAAACCACCAGAACAGAATGAAGAAACAAAAATTCAAAAAAAAATGAAAGGCTTAGGAACATCCAGGACAACTTTAAAAATTCCAACATTCTAATCATAGAAGTACCAAAAGGAGAAGAGGAAGAGCAAGAAATTGAACATGATTTGAAAAAGTAATGAAAGAGAACTTTCCCAATCTGGCAAAGGAAATAGACTTCCAGGAAGTCTGGGTGGCTCAGAAAGTCCCAAAGAAGTTAGACCCAAGGAAGCACACACCAATGCATATTATAATTATTTTACTCAAGATTAAAAATAAGGAGAGAATCTTAAAGGCAGCAAGAGAAAAGGAGAGAGTTATCTACAAAGGAGTTTCCATACAACTAGCAGCTGATTTCTCAAAGAAAACCTTACAGGCAAAAAGGGGCTGAAAAAAAGTATTTGAAGTCAGGAAAGGCAAGGACCTATATTCAAGATTGCTCTATCCAGCAAAGCTATTATTTAGAATGGAAGGTGAGATAAAATGCTTCCAAGATAAGGTCAAGTTGAAGGAGTTCATCATCACCAAGCCATTATTATATGAAATGCTAAAGGGACTTATCTAAGAAAAAGAAGATAAAAAATATGAACAGTAAAATGACAACAAACTCACTATCAACTATCAACAACTGAACCAAAAAAAAAAAAAGCAAAAACTAAGCAAACAACTAGAATAGGAACAGAATCACAGAAATGGAAATCACATGGAGGGTTATAAGTGGGGAGGGGAAGGTGGTAGAATGGGTGAAAATGTATAGGGAATAAGAAGCATAATTGGTAGCTAGAAAATAGACAGGGGGTTAAGAATAGTATGGGAAATGGAGAAGCCAAAGAACTTATATGTATGATCCATGGACATGAACTAAGGTGGGGGAATGATGGTGAGGGCTGTGGTACAGGGTGGAGGGGAACAAAGGGGAGAAAAAATGTGACAAGTGTAACAGCATAATCAATAAAATATATTTAAAATAAAACAAAATATTGTTTTACACATAAAATATATGAATATAGATTTATAGATATAAATACATGTGTATATATCTTTAAATAAATATGTGGTAGAAACAAAACTACTACATAGGATATTTTAATTCACTTTTCAATCTTGAGTGAACAGCCCTACCACTATCACACAGTATCTTATGATTTCAAAAGCATTTATGTACAGTTAAATTGGACAAAACATTTATTTAATTATTTTTGTTTCATATAGTTTGAAAACTGTGAAAACATGAGTAATTGTTAACTTTAAAACACAACTATTACATAGGATGTTCTAATGACACAGCCTGCTTTCTAGCATATCATCATTTTGGATGTAGTACTTCAAATACTTAATGAGTTTTTGTCAAAGAATAAAGATAATGATTTTATGTATATATGCACATATATATTCTTTTTCTATGTGTCAGATTTGTTTCTAAGTACTTCAGATATTAATTCCTTCAACCTTCAAAACTTTATGAGGAAAAGACTATTATTATCATCATTTTTTATTGAGATGAATTACATAAAATTGCAGACACTTCACAGTTTCAACCTATTAAGAGAACAAGTTCATGTACTTAAACTGAAGAGATGAGGATACTGAAGAATATGTAAAAGCCAGAGCCAAGGTAAAAATCCTTGCTAGTTCGGACACTTAACAGTACAGCTCTGAAGGCTGGGACCATAGCCACTATGCAATGTTCTTTCAAAGGTAATTAAATTATATATATATATATATATATATATATATATATATATATATATATATATTTAAGATTTTATTTGTTTGTTTATCTTTAGAGAGGAAGGGAAGGAGAGAAGGAGAGAAACATCAATGTATGGTTACCTCTTGTGAGTCCCCTGCTGGGAACTGGCCTGCAACTCAGGCATGTGTCCTTACTGGGAATCAAACTGCAGTTGTTTAGTTCCCAGGCCTGTGCTCAATCCACTGAGCTACACCAGCCAGGGAAAATTATATTTTATTAGAAATAATTATTGAAGACGTGGAGGCATATAGTTAAGATGGAAAGTTTTAACAGTGTCAGTCATTCAATTGGTATTCATTAATTTGCTGTTCTGTTATGATACTCTAGTGAACCAAATAGCTTTATCTCCATATAACTTATAATGCATTCTGTTTGAGTATCTTCCTTTTTAAGCTTACTAGGAATAGCAGTTACCATTTATACTGGCCTGGATACATCTAGACTGGGCTTATTACCAATCTCACTTCATGCATTATTTTATTCAATACTGACAATCCTTTGAGATAAATATTGTTCTTCTCATCTTGTAGGTGAGAAATTGGGACTCAAAAAGTTTTTATAATTTTCACAAGTGGCAATCCAGGTTTTAATACCAGGTCTGTCTGATATCAAGAGCATGTGTTTTCCACTACACTGTCTCCATTTAAGAATATTCCCCTCCTTGCTCATAGATTCAGAAGGATAGTCATTAGCTGGTCCTATGGTGAACCACCAAATAGTTTCTATCCACTCCTCAGTTCTATGGCTGAAATGATTATTTAAGTAAAGAGTGAGCTGTGTAGCTGGAGAAATTTCCATCCAGATGCTGGTGTGTCACTTTGAATTGTTATTACAATATAAAGTTCCTGTTCATATTCGTTTTTATTTGCATATGTATAGAAGCCACAGTTTTTCAGCCAAATCAAGCCATTTTGCAAAAATGCAGCCCCAAGATATACAAAACAGTTCTGAAAATAGTCCATTTATGGTCTCTTGCTGAGAAGAAACTGCATAAAATATTTAGGCTCTTTGATTTATCCCTGAACAGGTCCCACAATTTTTATCTACAACCAACTTTCCCTCCCTTTTCTCCTCTTTCTTTCCCTCCCTTCCTCTTTTTTAAAGAACACCCTGAGAATCTACCCTGTCCTAGACAATAGAGAGAAAGGGAACAAAAAATAATAATCCGCCCCAAAGCAACTCAAATTCTAAGAACAAGAGTGCACTCAGAAACAACATTGTTCTCAGAAATAAAATGGTAGAAAAAATAGCATGAACAATAAAATATAATTTAAGTTTACACACACATATATGTACACACACACACACTAAAGTTGCTGCTTGTGATTTTGATTTATTTTCTTTGCTCATAACTTTATTATCATGTCTATTGTAGTGATTTAGAGTTTGATTTTTCTTCAATCTCTCTTACCTGGTAGTTTGTATTCTAGAATTTAAAGTGTGACCTGACACAGAATACTTACCCAACTTAATACCTATATCTAATTGAAATTACCAGCATTGATAGTTTGCAATTTCTGTGAGGGGGAGGGAAGTTTACATGATATTTGTTTATCACCCACACACGCTCTTTTACATGTTGTGCAGAGAATGGGCAACAGAGTTCTTTTCTCATCCCAAATCTCTTAACACAGTCCCTTTCCTCATTCTCCTTTTACAAACTGATTCCGTTTATATATATTATTACATTATTTTGGGAAATTTGCATGAGTTTTAATGTTAGGCTGTGCATACAGGCTAACAATTGTAGACATTGCTATAATTCAGATAACACTGGAAGTATTATGTAGTTTTTGGTTGAGTCTTATGTTTTACTATATTTTCTGGAGGTATTCTAAAAGATCACGTTAAAAGCACATGGATGGAACTGGAGAGAATTATGCTAAGTGAAATTAGCCAGGCGGTGAGGGATAAATACCATATGATCTCGCCTTTAGCTGGAACCTAATCAACAAAACAAAAAGTAAGCAAAGTCTAACCAGAGACATTACATTGAAATTAAGAACAATCTGACAGTAACCAGAGGGGAGATGGGAGAGGGGAGAGGGGAGGGGATAACGGGGGAAAACAGGAAAATGGTTTTTGGGAACAACTATAAAGGACACATGGAAAATAACAATGGGGGGGTGGAATCAAGGGAGAGAGGTGGGGATGGCTGGGGTAGGGAGGCAGTAGTGGAGGGTAAAAGCAGACAAGTGTACTTTAACAATAAAATAATTTTTGAAAACTTAAGGAATATGGATGGTATTTCACTGATTTTGCAAAAGTTAATTGATCTTATGCACAGGGAATAAATTGAATGGTGTCAACCTTTGTGCTTCCTACTCCACATCTTTCCTGTCTTGTCTCTAGAGCATCATGACTAGAACATGCATTTTGTTGCTCTAATGATAAAGGAATATTTTCAGTAATGCTGACACAGTTACTGTGCTATGCTTTTGGTATGTGTTACCACATTTTCCTCATAAGGTAAGAATCGTTATTATTTCTATTTTACAGATGAATAAAATAAGTCCAAGAGAGGTCAGTTAATGTACCAAATGGTACTTGATCTCAGAATATCTGATTTCAGAAACTATGCTATTAGATACAGCTAATATTTAGAGAGTACTTGCTATGTATTCTAGGCAACATACTAAGTATTTTACATGCCATTGATTATTTATTCATAACACAAATTTTCATAGGTACATACCACTACCCCTCCATGTTACGGGGGAAGAAAATTTCTCTTGGAGAGTATATTAGGGTTCTTTAGAGAAATAGAACATATAATTAGAAGATAGAACTATCTCTCTTTATGTATAAATTTTGAAGATTGAACTAAGAAAGAATTTTGACAGATTAAATGTGCAATGTATAAGAAGATGTATAAATGTTCAACTTTGAGGATTTGGGTCCAAGCAAATAGAATGAATTTGCCATTAACTTACCTGGGTAAATCTGTAGATAGACAAGTGTTTGAATAGAGAGCTAAAAGCTCTATTTTAGAAAGATTAAGTCTGAGATATTTACTGGTCATCTAAATAGAAATACAGGAAGGCAATTGGATACAGCTGTGTGGAGTTTAAGTGAGAGGTATGGCTTGAAGATTCACATCTGGGAATCAGTAGTATATAGATGGTATTTAAAGCTGTGGAATTGTATGTGTTCACCTAAAAAGTTAGTGTAGATGGGAAGAGGTTCAAGAACTGGGTCCTTGGGTATTCCAGCATTAAAAGGATAGGTGATGAAGAAGAACCAGGTAAAGAAGACCAAGATACATGGACAGTCAATTAGGGATAAAATCAGGTTCTAGTGTTCTGGATATTGAATGAAAAATAGAAACAGACCGATAGATAGAGGGTAGACTGACAGCTATCAGAGGGGAGAGGAGCTCGGGGGCTGGGTATAATACGTGAAGCAATTAAACCAAAAATAAGAACCTTATGGACCCAAATAACAGTATGGTGATGACCAGAGGAAAAGGGGGTGGGGGCAGGTAAAGAGTAAAGGGGAATAAATGGTTATAAGAAGGAGACTTGACTTTGGGTGGTGAACACACAATACTGTATAATTTTACTAACCAATGTTACAACTTTTAAGAATATAATGAGAATAAAATTAGTTATATATTTGAAAATGACTACCACAATATGTGGTACATTGTAATAATAATTTAATACAGTAATAAAATTACTGAATAATTGAAATAATTATTCACATATATAGGGACTAGTAAAATGGTGAATAACCGAAATGACTACATTTTGGGACCATACAATGCAGAACAGTAGTTAGTGACAGGATAAGTCTTATTATTACATTGCCACAGGACCTATCCAAGTCTTTGTAGGGACAAACTGTACCAAAATGTCACTCACCCTTTGTATATTCCACTGCTGTATCACTGCCATCTTACATGTTGTGAATGTTGAAACACTACTTAGACACAAATATACATCCAGATTATAGTTCTCAGAATTTCATACACTTATCCCTCATTTGTAAAACAAGAATGCTTTCCAGGGAAAGGGAAGAACTACCATGCCTTCACTGTATTACTTACAATTTATAGCTCAGTACTGTCAACACATCAAGAGAAAGATATGATTAACTATTTATAATTATAATTTACATTATTTCTCATGGATCTTGAAATATATCTTGGCCCTGAACATGAACAAAGATAGTTTTATTTTCTTTTTAAATAAAAAGTTGCAAATTTCTATTTGTAGAAAGAATGTTCATATACTTTAATAAGCACTAATTATGAAAGACATGAAATGAGTTTCTGCTTAAGCTCATACACATTAAGAAAAATTAAAATGACAAATTTTCAAGACTTTTGTAACATCTATATTTATATTGCTCATTTATGCTGCAATGGATAAAATGTTCTCATCTCAAAATTTATACAAGTGTTTTTAAATTTTATTCCATCATTTTTCTATTAATTTTTTAAAATAGCATTTTTTCACTCCTTTTCTTTCACATGAAATTCTTCCAGACAATTTTCTTAGAAGAAAACGTCGACATATTTAAATGTGAAAGGCAATTATATAGAGACTAGAGACAAGTGGACAAAAGGTGATATACAATAATCCAGGCACCAATATTCCTTATTGACCACTGGACCCTCCCTGACAATGATGACTTATTATGACTTAATTCACATTCACTGAGCAGTCAAGCAGAGTGAATAATAATTAAACTGTGGCCCTAAATGTCATAAAATAATAGAGCAAAAATAAGCACAGGTTTACATAAGTGTATTTTTTCATCAGTATTCATAGTACATCATCCCAAGGTCACAGGTGATCAGATGTCAAAACTCGAAACTAACTTTCAGGGCAAATTAGATAATGCACAAAATGATATAACAATTTCTCTAATAATTGAACACCAATTAAGTTGCTTAAATGCTAATTTACACACCCAGTGTGTAGTATTTGCAACAAAGATGATCATATCATCATGTAAATACACACACACCTTAACTGCAAAAGTCTCTGATATATTCTTTAAATGTAATTTTTGTACAGGATACTCAAAAACATTTTTTTGTTCAGTACAGCTATGTCCATTTTAACACACCATGCACCCCTGGCCCACCCATCACCACCTTCACCCTTGAACCTAACCCTCTCTTGGCTTTGTCCATGTGTCCTTTATACATGTTCCTTGATTACCTTCTATTTTTCCCCACAACCCCCCTCCCTTCTTCCCTCTGGTTACAGTCAGTTTGTTCTTTATTTCAATATCTCTGGTTCTATTTTGCTTGCTTGCTTGTTTTGTTGATTAGGTTCCACTCATACGCAAGATGATATGGTATTTGTCTTTCACTGCCTGGCTTACTTCACTTAGCATAATGCTTTCCAGTTCCATCCATGCTGTTGCAAAGAGTAGGAGCTCCTTCTTTCTTTCTGCTGCATAGTATTTCATTGTGTAAATATACCACAGCTTTTTGATCCACTCATTTACTGACGGGCACTTACATTGCTTCCAGCATTTAGTTATTGTAAATTGTGCTATTATGAATACTGGGGTGCATAGATTATTTTGAATTGGTATTTTAGGATTCTTAGGGTATAATCCCAGCAGTGGAATAGCCGGGTCAAAAGGCAGTTCCATTATTAGTTTTCTGAGGAAATTCCATACTGTTTTCAATGGTAGCTGCACCAGTCTGCACTCCCACCAACAGTGCACTAGGGTTCCCTTTTCTCCACAACCTCACCAACATTTCTTGTTTGTTGCTTTGTTTATGATGGCCATCCTATCCGGTGTGAAGTGGTATCTCATTGTGGTTTTGATTTGCATCTCTCTGGTAGCTGGTGATACTAAGCTACTTTTCATAAGTCTCTACTTTTTCTTGGAGAAGTGTCTATTCAGATCCTTTACCCATTATTTAATTGGGTTGTTTGTCTTCCTGGAGTAGAGTCATGTGATTCTTTATATATTTTGGAAATCAAAGCTTTGTCTGAGGTGTCATTTCCAAGTATATTCCCATACAATTGGTTCTCTTTTCATTTTGCTACTGTTGTCTTTAACTATGCAGAAGCTTTTCATTTGATGAGATCCCATTTGTTTATTCTTTCTCTTATGTCCCTTGCTCTAGGGGTCATATTGGTGAAAATATTGCTTCATAGAACATCTGAGATTTTCCTGCCTATGTTCTCCTCCAGGACTTTTATGATGTTGTAATTTATATTTAAGTTTATCCACCTAGAATTTATTTTTCTTTATGGTGTAAGTTGGTGCTCGAGTTTCACTTTTTTCACATGTAACTGTCCAGTTCTCCCAATACCATTTGTTGAAGAGGCTATTTTTACTCCATTTTATGTTGCTGTCCCCTTTGTCAAATATTAAATGACCATAGAGACTTGGGTTTATTTCTGGGCTCTCTGTTCTGTTCCATTGGTCTGTGTTCCATTGGTCTATGTGCCTGTTTTCATGCCAGTACCAGGCTGTTTTGATTACAGTGGCCTTGTAATATAGTTTGGTATCAGGTATTGTGATCCCTCTTACTTTGTTCTTATTTCTCAAAATTTCAGCTGCTATTCAGGGTCATTTATGGTTCCATATAAATTTTTGAAGTGTTCATTGTATATCTGTGAAATATGCCATTGGTACTTTAATAGGTATTGCATTGAATCTGTAAATTGCTTTGGGTAGTATGGACATTTCGATGATGTTAATTCTTCCAATCCATGAACACGGTATATGTTTCCATTTGTTTGTATCTTCTTTGATTTCTTTCTTCAGTGTTGTGTAGTTTTCTGGTTCTTCCACATGATTCTTGAAGCAATTAATTTTTTATCAGGTGGACTAGTTTGAATCATATCAAATTAGTTTTATGTAAAGTGTGGTACATTTAATTACATATGATAATTGATTTTCATCTTCATGACAAGAGACATATTTCATATTTCTTAGGAATGAGTTTTAATTTAATTTTGTAACATTATTGGAATGATGGAATGGATAAACATATTTGGTTTCCTCAGAGCTAACATTTGCTGAGTGCCTATACCATTCCAGATTTTGTATTAGGCAGTGAAGCATGTAATTCTTTTATCTTGTGATGCGAATGTGTATAATTTAGCCCTTGGACTTTATATGGACTTCCTCACAGCTCATTGAATTGGTAACTTTTTGTCCAAACTGAGAGTACGTGATAAGGTATCCTGGAGCCTTGATGGGTAGAAGGGTTTGAGAAAGTCTGCATTTTGTTCATGTTTAGCATCTTTTCTTATACCTGTTGGCTATTTTATGTCTTTTTTCAAAAACTGTTTATTTAGGTCTTTTGATAATTTTTAAGTTAGATTACTAGTTTCAGGGTTTTTTTTCCAGATTGAGTTGTTGAGTTCCATATGAGGTCTGTCCAGAAGGTATCCGGCCATGTTATATGCAAAAAGAGACATTTATTGGAGAAGGTACAAGATATAAGAAACCTTGTACAGAGGACAATGATGCCTCAATCCCTTTCAAAGTAGGCACTTTGGGACATCATACAGTTTCCCCAATTACCATCAGCTGTCCTGTCATATTTTCCTGAATCTCACTGATAATATAAAATCTCTTCCTTTTCAAAGGTGACTTTAGTTTGGGGAAAAGCCAGAAGTTACAGGACACCAAATATGGGCTGTCAGGGGGCTGAGTCACCTGGATGATTTGATGTTTTGCCAACAAACTTTGCACCAGACCTGATGCATTCGTGGGTGCATTGTTGTGATGAAGCTACCAATCACCAGTTGCCCATAGATGTGGCCTTCTGAATCATCTGAATAGTTTCCATGGAGGAATGCTCAAGCTTCATGCAAAATCTGATGCAGATTTGTTGGTCTACTCAGTCAGTTATTTTTATTTTTTCATTTTTAAAATATTTTTATTTATCTTTAGAGGGGAAGGAGAGGGAGAAAAACATCAATGTATGGTTGCCTTTCATGCATCCCCTGCTGGGAGTTGGCCTGCAGGGAACCAGCCTGCAACCCAGGCATGTGCCCTGACTGGGAATCGAACTGCAATCCTCTGATTCGAAGGCCCGCGCTCAATCCACTGAGCTACACCAGCCAGGGCTCAGTCAGTTATTTTTAATGTGATGGCCACACAGTACACATGCTCACTCAGTGGCATGTACCACCCTCACTACTAATACAGTAAAGTCATCACAGTTCACACATGCACATTCTGATCTACTCTCCTTGCCTGCCAGGTTACATGATGTAGTGCAAACGATTCTAGTTATATTATCAATGGCTAGACATTTTTTGGACAGACCTTGTACTTATTACAAAAGAGGGTTACATTTTCATTGGAAGGCTGATAGTATTTTCCAAGGCTTATTGAGATATACCATATTTTACTGAGTATAATGCACACTTTTTTGCCCAAATTTTTGAGGGAAATATAAGGATGTGTATTTTACATGGGTAGTACTAACCTGTGGGTGTGCATTATACACAGGAGCACATTATACACAACAAAATATGGGTAATTGCCATATAACATTTTGTAAGTCTGAGATATATAATGTGTTGATTTAATACATTGATATATAGTAAAATGTTTAACAACATAGCATTAGTTTAACACTGTTATCACATTACATAATTACCACTTATTTGTGGTGAAAACACTTAAGATCTTTCTTAGCAAAATTGAAGTATATAATACAATGTTATTAGCTATAATCACCATGTTTTACATTAGATTCCAAGGACCTATTCACCTTATAATTGGAAGTTTGTACTCTGATCAATCTTCATTTTTCCCACCCTCTCTGGCCATTCTAACTTGTTTGCATAAGTTCATTTTTTTAAGATTCCACATACAAGTGATATTATATAGTGTTTGTCTTTCTCTAACTTATTTTACTTAGCATAATGCCTTTAAGGTCCATCCACATTTTCTCAAACAGCACAATTTTCTTCTTTCTCATGACCAAATTATATACCTGGGACAGCAGATATCCCTTTGAATTTCTGTTTTCATTTCCTTTGGATATATATCCAGAAGTGAGATGCTATATCATATGGTAGATTTATTTTTAATATTTTGAGGAAACTACATAATGTTTTCCATAGTGAATGAGCCAATTTACATTCCCACAAAATACACATGGCTCCCCCCAAAGAACATATGCATCCCAATGTTCATAGCAGCACAATTTACAATAGCCAAGAGTTGGAAGCAACCTAGGTGCCCGTCAGTAAATGAATGGATAAAAAAACTATGGTACAGATACACAATGGAATTCTATGCAGCAGAAAGAAAGACAGAGCTCCTACCTTTTGCAACAGCATGGATGGAACTGGAAAGCATTATGCTGAGTGAAATAAGTCAGGTGTTGAAGGACAAATACCATATGATCTCACCTTTAACAGGAAGCTAAACAACAAAACAAAGAAGCAAGCAAAATATAACCAAAGACACTGAAATAGAGAACAGGCTGACAGTGACCAGAGGGGAGAGGGGAGGGAATTTCAGGGGAAATAAGGGAGGGATTTAGAGGAACATATATAAAGGATACATGGACAACAATTGAGAAGGGTGGGAATGGGAGGGAGGGGGGAGCACGGGGGTGGGATGGGATGGGAGTAATAGACAGAAAACTGTACTTGAAGAATAATTAAATAAATTTTTAAAAAATAATTAAATGAAAAAAATAAATATAAAAAAATACACATGGTTCCCTTTTCTCTACAGCCTTGCCAGTCCTTGTGATCTCTGGTCTTTTTGATTATAGCCACTCTAACTGGTATGAACTGGTAACTCATTATGGTTTTGATTTGCATTTTCCTGATGATTAGTGTTGTTTAGCATTTTTAATCAATCTGTCAGTTATTTGTATGTCTTCTTTAGAATAAATGTGTATTAAGTTCTTCTGTCCATTTTTTTGAAATCACATTGCCTTGTTGCTATTGAGTTCTATGAATTTTATTTATATTTTTTGGCTATTAATCCTTTATCAGATGTATAAATTGCAATTTTTTCTATTCCCTGGGTTTCCCTTTCATTATATACAGATTTCCTTTGCTGTGCAGAAGCTTTTCAGTTTGATGCAGTCCCACTATTTTATTTCTGTTTTTGTTTCATTTGCTTTGGTTTCAAATCCAAACAATAATTTCCAAGACTGTTTCAAGAATCTTACTCCCTATGTTTTCCTCTACAAATAGTATGGTTCAAGTCTTACGCTCAAGTCTATAGTCCATTTTAAGTTGACTTTTGTATATGGCGTAAAAAAGGGTTTAGTTTCATTTGTTTGCACGTGGCTGTTTAGCTTTCCCAATACCATTTATTAAAGAGACTTATTGTTTCTGGAGCCAGATATCTTTTGAGACATGCATCAATCAGTATTTGGATTTGAAAACAACACAAAATGCTCTTTCATAATGTGATTAAGCTAAAATGCCTAAAGATTTGTCATCGATGTGGACAAAATTAAACCTGTCTAGATTAAGTGTCCTTTAGGAAACTTTTTCATCTTGGGCCTTGGAAGATTGAAAGATTTGATTTTGTATAAGGAAGGTATGTTCCTCAAGATATTTATTTTTGGGAGGCAGACATAACTATACTCAGATCTGCTCATTTTTGTGAGAGCTAATTGCTATATTTTCAGGAATTTTGTGAGCTGTTTAACATCATATTGGTAATTTGAAAAGCATGATAGAAATTAATACATGCTACAAATCAACCATACTGCTAACCTGCCCACAAAAGCCAGTTTTTAAACATTTACCAGCACACCAGCAGAGTCAGCATATCATGTATGGTTAAGATTATGGGCTTTTCCACTTTCTTGTTGAATGATCTTGTGCAGTTACTAGATGTGTCTGTCCAGTTTCCTCATCTGAAACTGGAAATAATATTTTTCTACCTAGCACATAAGATCACACTGGATATTAGATTAATATATGTAAAGCACTTTGGACTATATGTATTTTAGCCATAGCTTATGTATTATGTAATGATATTTTTATTTTTACTCCATTGAGAGACAATAAAGAGGTCTCTGCAACATTGTAGCAGGTAAGAACTGAAGACCTGTCCAGTGGCTGTATGGAGTCTTCAGGTAGCTATACAGGCAGAGAATACTGTGAATTATTTCTAGAGGTAAAACAAAATACAACGAAATAACAAAAATAAATAGAATTTCCAGTTTTAAGATGTCAGGATTTTTGTTTTTATTATCTCTCTCCCCAACTAGAATGAGTTGGATGAGGCTAACAATTTTAATCTTTTCTTTATTCTGTGTCCTAAACATGTTAAAAAGTGCTTAGTACATAAGTATTTAATAAATATTTTTAGATCATTAAAGAATGAGGAGAAGGCAATACTGGGTAGAGGAACATGGTGGATTCTGCTAGGGGGAATATGAGTAAATCAATTTAGCTAGAATATTGAGTAGTGAAAAAGAGTAGTGAAGGATTGTATATGTTGAGATACTTGCATTATTGCTGATTGAAATAAATTAATGAATATATACTTGTGTTTTTGCTGTGTATTTACAGAAACAAAAATGACTTCACATGAGTTCAATCTGTCTGCATCATGCTTCAACTTTGTCAGACTGCAATGGCTTTTGCCAAATGCTATTTCCTTTAGATCTAACATTAATATTATATGGTCCTGAATGTGTATTTGAAGCATCATCTACAGTGGTTCAGAAGTATATGTGCAATACTTTAAGGTGTTTTATTTGATAGTTATTGCAATGTCATTAATCAACATGATTTATTTACAGATAAGTTATTTTAAAAAGAGCAGTAAGTATCCTCTTCTACATTTTATTGTTCAGAACTTACCAAGTGTGGAATGCTTCTGGATTTAAGTTCTCTATTATTTACACATTCAATGTGACAATGAAATTTTAGAATTTTCAGTTCTTAGGTGGTGTATTTTCTGATATAGACAGCATTTCACCCTAGCCATCCACCTCCCCAAAAGCAAACATAAACATGTGCAATTGCTAATAAAATTTCCATTTGTGACATTTTATATTCTGTGAGTCAAAATAGCATCCCCATCTCCACCTCCAGCAGGTATTTGGGCTCTGAGACATCAAAAGAGAAAAAAGGGAATCAAAAAGTTTGTTTAAAAAGAATGTTTTGATGTTTGTGGGAATTGGCTTATCTTGGGCACTGTTCATGGTGAGTAATAACCCCAAGAAAAAGATTAAAAAATGTTCTTGCAGCCCTGGCTGGTGTAGCTCAGTGGATTTAGCGTGGGCCTGCGAACCAGAGGATCGCGGTTCGATTCCCAGTCAGGGCACATGCCTGGGTTGCGGGCCGGTTCCCTGCAGGGCAACTCCCAGCAGGGGACGCATGAAAGACAACCATACATTGATGTTTCTCTCCCTCTCTCCTTCCCCTCTAAAAGATAAATAAATAAATAAAATCTTTAAAAAAAAGTGTTCTTGCAATTGATCAACACTTGTTTTTTGTTTCTATTGTGCAGTTCTCTTTTATTAACTTCATTGGATGAGAAAGAACAGTAATGTGTACGCTTTTCATAGTGGTAACTGCACTACCAATGCCCAGTGTAAGAGCCTTTCCATGAGATACAAGCTGTACAAATGGTATTAGTCAGGCTTCAGGACCTAAGCAAATGACTCCTACAAATTCCCAATGGCATGAGGCATGAGGCAATAACCTCTGGTATGAATTTTAAGTTTCTTCACACACTCAACATTTACAGTACAGATGATCTATTGTATGAAGAATGCTACCAAATCATAAAAATTATTGTCTAGTCACATAGTAATGCATCTTTACAGTGAGGATCTAGAAAGTACCAGGCAGTAAATGGGAGTGATTTTGTAATACATTGCTTCCCTTTGAAATGGTCTTCATTGTCATTTCTTAGTGCATGAGCATCATTTAGCCTGCCTGAAATGCCTATATAGTATGTAGCAGATGAAATTTTGATTGTTAAGTTATGATTTTAAAATGTTCTTGAAGGTTAAAATGGTGGGGGGAGTTAAGGAGGAGAAGTGGAGACAACTGTACTTGAACATCAGTAAAATATTTTGCAAAACATAAAAAAATTAAACAGAAATTCAAAAGGCATTTTAGTTTATACCCATTTTCAAGTCTTAATCCTTAACTGTGAACCTCTTTCCTCTACCGAAGTCTAAAAAAAATAAGTAGAATTCTTTTAAAACCATTCCAAATGACTCTTATGCAGAGTTATAAAAGAGATACTCATTGTTTTTTTCTAGTGTGGACATATTTTCAGATAATTTCCAAGATATTTTGAAAGCTGACATTATGATCTGTTTTCAACATAGCAATTGCCAAATCACTGCTTTTGTCACCTTTGTATACAGGAAATCATTTCTTACCTATTTAGACAGTATAATTAGTTACTAATGGCTTGGCAAAGTGTCCAAATCTTGATTGTGTTTTTTTCTCACACCAAGGCTAACTTTTATTACACATTGCATCTAGAGAATGCTAATCATCCTGGCTTCTAGGGACTATTTAAAATCACTCAACTATTTCTGCAAGTGGCAAAGGTATTCAAATATACTTAGGTAAAAGTGGCATAAAGTTCATTACCATTCTAATGTTTTACAGTTTTGGTTTTCCATGAAAATGGATATATTTATCTGTTTCTGTACTATGCCAAGTATGTATACATAGGACTTGTGGATAACTAGTATAACAGAAGTTTTGTCTGATGATACCAAATAGCTGGGCATTTTCAGTTATGAAATGTTTCCCACCTTGTAGATGTAGGTCTTTTATGTTTGGTTTTCTTTGTTCCTCTTTTAAATTAGAGCAAATATTAACAGAAGCTATTTTTATTAGCTCATACTAAAGTAATTAGGATTGAAAGTTATTGGTTTATGGCCTCTATTTAGATTTGATTCAAGCCGTTAATTATACTTTGTGAAATCCAAGATCTCCTTTATATCAGTTAACACAGTGATCACTCACTGAAGAGTCAGGTTTTGCATATTCAGTAGATTTTTTTTCAATAGCCACATTAATGGCACTGGTTATTTTTTTAAAAGGAGAAATGTGTGTTGATTAAGCTTTGAAACTGGCAGTGGCAAGAACATTAAAGCAAGTAGTGTTATCATCAATAAAATAAACTCATATTGAAGTTCTCTTTTACACAGCAGGAAGCACAGCTTCGAGAAATTTGACCCAGGAGGGGGTCATATCCAACAATATGAGAAGTTTCAATGTATCTGAACAAGTTAATAGAAGTCATGGACCTTTCAAAAATGTCCCTTATTGTCTCGGTCAGGGCAAAATCAAAGATTTGCTGGTCTATGTGACTGACCCAAGAAGTAGTATTTATAGTATTAGGAGTACAATTTTAGAGTATATGTGAGTAATTCACTTAAAAAATAGACATACACTTTCTTCTCTTCAACATATTATTTATTGGATACCTAATACATATTGTGCTGAGCACTGTAAGTAAAGCATAGAGAATGAACAAGTGTCTAAGTGCATAAAAAGTGTGAAAGGAGGTATTGTGTGATTAGACTGAAAATAATAAAAAGTACAGATGCTTCAGTGTTGACCATTGGCATAAAATTCTCTTTTCCTTACATTTTCCTGTCTCTCCCTTATTTAGCTTGAGAGTGACTTCATTAACCACCTGAGCCAATATTTAGCCATTACACATTCATTTGTAGTATTATGATCTCAGATAACATGTTCATGCAAATTCTCCCTTTTTCAGTTTATTAGCATTCTCAAATCCATTTAGGGTAAAACATTGATGTTAGCATAGGTTTTCATGCATTGGTCATAAAGGATATAGGAGAAAAGCAACACAAGCTCTGCTTGGGAGATTCAGATAAATGTCAAGATGAGATATTCTTTGTTTTACAGATGAAGGGGTGGTTTTGTAGTGGAGTAGAAAGAAGATCATTGATTTAAAGTGGTATAGATACCTGACACTCTATAAAAGATGCTTTGGACAACAATAAAAAATGCAAAAAAAAATAATAAAAATATGTTTTGTATAATTTACCTTCACAACTTGTAGCCTGTTAACTGGGAGAGTAAGGAGACAAGACAAATAAAAATGTAGGAAATTAGGGAGCAGAATACAAATAACTATATTTTATTTTTTTCTATAGAGTTATTTTCAAC
Organism: Sturnira hondurensis; assembly: GCF_014824575.4. Lineage (NCBI taxonomy): Eukaryota > Metazoa > Chordata > Mammalia > Chiroptera > Phyllostomidae > Sturnira > Sturnira hondurensis. Next base: position 114,506 of record NW_028086739.1, read on the forward strand.
ATATTTTATAAAGTGTTCCTTGATAACATTTTACCATTAAATATATATTCAGGTTTCAACCTTATAAGAAATATTCAGGTAACCATTGCATAAATTCCCTTCCCCTTCTACACTGTTCATGGACATTCAAACTAATTTAAGGAAAGCTTATATCTTCAGTGAATAAAGTCCAAATTAACATCGTATTTTGCCAGATCAAAGTTTAACTCTGGGTTTGGTGATGAGGAACTTAACTCTATAACTTTGGATCTTTATTTCCCCATGCTGGGAGTATGGCAAGTTAAAAATGAGGTCAGCAATATGCATAACAAGGGGTATCTGCAGACTACAAAGGATTGTTCCACACATTCTCTTTGACAGATTCTCAAATGGCACAGGAGCTGCTTACTACTCTGCTACATGCTTTGAAGATCATGGATTCTAACACAGGACTATAAATTTTCTGAAACCTCACAGGTAAAATTCAGACCAAAGGTAACCAAAGAGCCAGAAGGATAATCAATAGATACAAACTATAATCAATAGTTAATAAAAATTGAGCAAAAGTTCATATAATTATCAATTTTTACAATATTTTAGAGTAATATCTATACTTACATTAACATATTTTTACATACTGTTCTATGATTACCTCACATAGACATTTCTCACTGTTGTTATCAAACATTATTGAATTCATTTTATATATATATATATACACACACACACACACACACACACATACACATATTGATACCTACCCATCCAATCCATCCAGTTTCTTTCATTCTTGATGCTAATAAGTGTTATTTTAACTAATTATTACATTAGCCATGCAAGATAATTATTAATATATGTTCTGTTTTATAAATGATAGAACAATTTCAGAATAAACTGTTTGCATAAGGTCACATCATGTGGAAAAGCTAAGATTTTGGTATGGGTTTATTTGAAAATAATATTTATATATACCCCTATTCTTCACACAGTCCCACAGTCATTTTTCTTCTTTTTTCACCTATCCATTCTCCACATAACCAATAGAGTAATTTAACACACAAAAGTGACCAAATTATTTTCATTCCTAAAAATTCCTTGAGTGGTTCCCTTTTTTTTACAACAAATAAATTTTTATTTTTTATTTTTTTATTTTTTTAATATAATTTTTATTTAATTCTTGTTCAAGTACAGGTTTCTGTCTTATATTCCCAACCCTGCCTGCCCCCCACCCCATGCTCACAGCCTCCCTCCCCTTTCCACCCCCACCCTTAGTTATTGTCCATGTGTCTTTTATACTTGTTCATGTGAGTCCATTCCCTTTTCCCCTATGATTCTCTCCCCTCTCCCCTCTGCAACAAATAAATTTTTAAAAAACAAATTCTTATAATGACACACAAGACCTTTCCTTCTGTCATTAAACCTTTGAAGATGAGAGACTGGGATATCAAATCTCACACTAATAACTTTAGAATCACACAATTTTCTTACCACTTTCTCATGTGCCATGTTCTCTTTCATCAGATTGCTTCTGTGCTATTTCTTCATCCTGGAACATCATCATTCTCATCTCTGGAGACATCTCCAACACCTGAGTTTGAATTCAACAGCTCTTTCACACATCCAAGCCTTTATACATACCATTTTCCTTGCCTAGAATGCCCTTTCTCTATTTCTCTGGGTCACAAGATTTTACTGTTCTTTCATGGATCAACATATATGCCACCTCTTCATGAAGGAGATATATTTCCTTCAAATATTTTCACTTTGTATGTTCTATCACACATAAAATACGATATGAATTGTGCTTCCGGGACTGATATAGGAAGGTAAGACTTTGGTTACCTTCTCTACTGACATAAAAACACTCTGTTCCTTCGGTTGTTATAGCAATTTGTACACATTTTCTTATATTTTATCATATTCTATGATTATATGTTTAAAAGATTGGCTTGCTTCCCACAGTCCAATGAACTTTCTGAGGAAGGCAATATAACCTTACACCATTTGCATTCTTCATACTGCCTAGCATAAGGCTTGATATGTTATTGTGGCATGAATAAATGGACAGAATAAATCTTTAACTTCAAATTCAGACAGTGAAGAAAGGTAAACATTTAATGAGTCTAGGTTCATTAAAAATATATTTTTATCATTTGGAAATCATTTATTTATAGGGGAACAGTTGAACAAGAAATTAATAAAGTCATTGGGCTGTTACTTTTCAGAATATTAATTTTCTTTCTTTTTCTCTTAAAATTTTTTTTAATTGTTGTTCAAGTACAGTTTTCTGCCTTTCCCCCAGTGCTCCCCACCACCCCAGTGCTCCTCACCTCCCTCCCCTGTTTCCATCCCACCCTTGTTATTGTCCATATGTCCTTTATAATTGTTCCTATAAATGTTTCATTAAAATATTTTTAAGAAAATAAAATGCCCCGACTAATGTGGCTTAGACGGTTGGATGTTATCCCACAAAGTGAAAGGTCACCTGTTCAATTCCTGGTCAGGGCACATGCCTATGTTATGGGTTTGGTCCCTGGTCAGAGCACTAAGGAGGGGCAACTGATGGAACAGATAGATGTTTATCTCTTACATCTATGCTTTTTCCCTCCCTTCTCCTCTCTCTAAAATAAATAAACAAACAAACAAATAAATAAATAAATAAATTCATCATATAAGCTTTCTGAAAAAATTATGAATTTTTTCACAGATTGTATGATAGATATATTATACAAACATTTGAAGTGATAAGCCAAAATTAAAATTCATTAATTAATGAATTAACAAAGAAATAAAACAAGTCTCTCCCAAATAACATGTAACAATAAATAACTGATATCAACTCTTTGATCATGTATCCATCCAGCCATTCAGAAACATATTTAGGGTTTTTTTTTTGTATTACTTGAGGCCTAAAGTTAAAGTTAAAAAGTTATTTGGTAAAATGATGGAGCCAGGTACTGCCCATAGTCTTCATTGGCCATTTTGTCCATTTAATGGCTAAGAATAAGCTTCTAGTGAGTGAGAAGTGAATATGAGCCCTCACTTGACCAACAGCAGCACAAGAAAAATTAAAGTCAAGAGACAATTTGGCAGTCCCTTGAGACCTTTATGATGGGTCTGGGTCTGGAACTGCCAACCTATGAATAATAATTGGAGCCACTTACCTGCTTTTAAATGCTGTTGTCAAATTTAATGAGGGTGTTTGTGCAGTCTTCAAGACCCTTTCAAATAACTATTCTGTAAAATCCTCACAGGACTATGGCTTTAGTCTTGTAGAGAAAGGTTACACATTTATATGTAAGAGTTAATATGAAGGTATATAAATAGAAAAATCTCCACAGTTTATAATAAAATCCCAAGTGATTTCATTATAATTATGTTTAATTCATCAAGTGACAAGAAATTTAATAAAGACTAGGATCTGGCACCTCTTTTGAATAGAGAAAGATTCTGATCAATCTGAGTTTTGCATTTTTCTTTCCTTGTTGTTGCTTACAAATAAGAAAGTTGCAAATGAGTAGACCTGACCTGAGATTTATTGTGAAGACAGAATTATTAGGATACTTTCATGGGTCTTACTTTAAGGAATATAGAGTATATTTAAAGTGATATGGCTGGAAGTTTATTCAGGGTCACTTTCCAATGTTGTAACATTGATTGTTATTGGGAAAATGAAGCAAGCCTAGGTATCTCATAAAGAGTGTTATTATAGTAAAAAATGATCTAAATGTGTCTTCACAATTAGGAAAACCAAGGAAAATGCTGATTCTATAGTGATAATTTCTAATTAATTACACCTTGTCATAAGTATCTCTACACTTTGGCTTAGTCTTTTACCTTTCCCAGGAAAAATCGTCATGATGACTCCTCTGTGGCTAAATCACATTCAATAAGATGCAGCTTAACTACCTACTAATCATCTTTTTTTATTAAGCTTATTGTAGCCACAATAACAGCATCAACTTAAAATTAATGCTGGCCTTATACATAATCTATAATAGCCATAGCTTTCATTTTTTTAAAAAAATTATTTATTTATTTATCTTTGGAGGGGAAGGAGAGAGGGAGAGAAACATCAACGTATGGTTGCCTTTTGTGCTTCCCCTGCTGGGAGTTGGCCTGCAGGGAACTGGACTACAACCCAGGCATGTGACCTGACTGGGAATCCAACCATGATCCTCTGGTTCGCAGGCCCGTGCTCAATCCACTGAGCTACACCACCCAGGGCCCATAGCTTTCATTTTATAAATGAAGCAATTGCAAGCAAGGAAATAAAATGGACTTTTGTAAGTGATATAAACCACTGGTAACAGAACTAGAAATAAAAAACCTTGTAACCATTGAGACTGGTGCTCTATTCAGTATACTACCATTCCTCCCAGTGACTCTCCCCTCATCTAAAATCTCGCAGTCACTTTCTGCGACTCATTTTAAACATCAGTCATGAACTACCTTGTCAACTCTGTTATATTTTCAATTTTAAGTCACTGTTTCATCTTTGCACCAATAATTCCATTTTCTTTGTTGATGGCTTGAGTTCTTAACTTGATTGTAAACTAATTAGGAGCAACGACTGTATTCTTCCTTGTTCATTTCCTTCCTTCAGGATGTATCAACAGGTAGGGTGTGTATTAGATTGAAAGTGTCTCAAACTAATTTTCTTTTAATTTTTTCAGAGAGGTAGCTAATATTTAGGAGAGTGGATGTGAGAAATGTTTATATTTAAAGTTTCACAAAGTATTTACTTGCAGAAAGAGACATTTTAAAGAAATGTTATCTGTGTTTATTAAGATTAAAAATTAATCTTTTAAAGTAAATAAGTAGGTACACACTTTGCTTTATGAACTTTTTATCTATTAATAAATATATACATAAGTAGTTTCTATTAATTTGATATTTATGCCATGTTTCTCCTTTTCCTAATAGTACTGTAATTTTATGTAAGAGGTGTATTATATTAATAGCTTCAGCATTAGAGGTTGCATTTAAGTCAAACTTCCAAATATAATGAAACCACTGCCTTTTAAGGAAGTATCTTAAATACCCATTTTACATGATTTAGGCTTCATATTTATTCTCTACAGAATAGTTGTTGCTTTCCTGAAAGTAGAATCAAGGCTTTTGCAATTAGTTAGCACATTTTTCATTTAGTCTAAATTAGTAAAAATAAATGTTTCATTTATAAAACCCAGCAAAATGTTTCTGCATTACAGTTGCTTGTTTATATTTTACATTATGAAATCATTTAATCTCCCTCAATAACTTCACATTTACTCAAGCATTCCCCTTCTATTTTATATGTTTGATAAACTCAGGTCAGGGATAAATGTGAGATTATACATTGGTGATTCTATGAACATAAATTTAATTTATGAAGTAGCAATGAAGTATCTGAGGCCTAATAAAAATAACAAAATTGATGAATGATAGTTAATTATACAGAACCAATGTTCAGTATACCTGTTCAGTTAGTTTAACCAAACCTTTTGAGGTTTAGAGCTATAGTTATTATAAACTAGCATTCTACTACAAAATAAATTATGTTTATGAAAAAATAATTTCTTATGTTAAAGATGGATAGATGTTGATAGAAACTAAATAACAATAGTGCATGTATGAGTGCCATTATATCTATTTAATAAGGCTCCGTCTTATTCACAAAGAGTTTGAGGTAACATGTTCCACAACCACTTACAATTGTGTGCAGCAGAGGCTCACTGGGCTGGACACACCCTAGGATGAACCTCAGTGAATTATGCCCTTGAGTAATATCCTTCCCCTGAGTGCAGACAGACCTGCGACTTGCTACTAACATAAAATATGGCTAATATGATGAAATATCTCCCATTTTGTAAGCCTCCCTCCTAGTAGACTGAAGTAAAACCTTCTCTTGTTGGTCTTGAAAAATCAAATACCCATGTTGTGAGCTGCCTATGGTAGGGAAATGTGAGATTTTTAGGACCTGAGAATGTTCCCTGGCCTATAACCAGCAAGAAAACAAGAATAGCATTCTATAGCCACAAGGAACTGAATCGTTCAACAATCTGAATGAAAACACAAAGCCCAGCTCCAGAATGTAATGCATCTTGGCCAGTGCTTTTACTGCATCTTTTGGAGAACCTGAGAAGAGGGTATAGTGAAGCTAGGATCATACTCCTGACCAACATAAACTATAACATTCTATGTATAGCTTTGAATTGCTAAGTTTGTGGCAATATGTTTCCCAACAATACAAAACTAATGCATTCATTCAATTTATTGCAAAAATATGGTGGTTCATTACAGAGCAGGACAGGAATACAAAACTGGCAAGGGCTGAAGTCTCTATAAGAATTTATAACTCTCATTCATGGGTTCCCTGTTTTTCTCTGGGTTTATCCTCTGTTCTAGTATATACTGATACTAGACAACTTCAGTGACAATTTCAACTTGCAACAGGCCCATTCCAGTCTCCTCAGTCTCAGAGTTAACTCATGTGTTTTAAACTGTGGTTTTCAACAGTAACTGCTTCAATTACATATTTTTTCCTTTTAAATTGTTTGTGTTTAAACTTAAAAATTCTAGAGCAAAAATTTTTGCACTACCTTATCTTTTCATACCAGGATGTGATTTAATTCATCACCTAGCCTATGGATTGGCAGCCATTGTGTTAAGCATCTATCTATGGTTTAATGGGCTGTGCCCAGGAAATGATGTGTAACTGGGTAAAATTGATGTTCACCAATGGCTTTGTCTTGAAGGCCTATGTACTGGGCAGTTTCTTTTAGGAAGAATTATGAGCAGACCTGTAGTAAATTTGAAAGCTCAAGCATGTATTATTGAAAGCATAATAAAATATTGAGGGAGAATAAATTATATGAAGTTGGCAGACTGAGCTCACTTGACCACACTAAATTTTATGTAATAAAATGCAAGAAAACGTAATGCAGAAAAACTCTGTACACTAGTGCTGGAGGACAACTGCTCCACTAGGGCATCAGATATTAAAAGGAACTCAGACAGAGAAAGATAAAGAGAGGGAGTAAGAAAACAGGATTAGGTGTATAATCAACCAATAGTGCATTGTAACATCTGAGCTACTAGTGGATTCTTCCCTTTTCACTTGTGCTTTGCAGCAACTCTGTATTTTCCTTTTTTTAAAAAGATTTTATTCATTTATTTTTAGAGAGAGTGGAAGGGAAGGAGAAAGAGAGGAAGAGAAACATTAATGTGTGGTTGCCTCTAATGTGCCCCCAACAAGAGAACTGGCCAGTAACCCAGGCGTGTTCCTTGACTGGGAATCGAACCAATGACCCTTTGGCTCACAGGCCAGCACTCAATCTACTGAACCACATCAGCCAGGGCCAAAGCTGTATTTTTCTTCTCCTTTGAATTATCTGCTTATATCTTCTAATCCTTTTTCTATTGGCCTACTTTCATATTCTTACTGAGTTATAACAATTCTTCATATTATTAGATCAGTAACTTCAGGTAATATATGTTTTAAACAGTTTTCAAGCTTATTATTTGTCCTTAATTGTTTGTACATGATGTGTTTAACTAAGAATTAAAAATAGCTAATACTTCTAAGAATAAGACATATACATTGATATTTTGGGTTTTATGTAGCTCAAATTATTGATGATTTTTGTGTTTGCTTTTGGTTTTTGTTCATATATTTAGAAATGTTTTTTCCTACTTGAGACCATGTAATCATTAACCTATTCTTTTACTTAGGTCCTCTTATTCATGGTTTGATTTTTTACATATGTTTTAATAAATTTGGAATTTATGTGGATCTATGATATATTTATCAAATTGATATTATATATTGATATATAAACATATTATGTATAATATATAATGATTCTTAAAATAGTTAGCTAATTGGTTCCATAACGTGTTAAAAACTCCACCCTTTTCTTTTGATTTTGATTAATTTTATTACATACTTAATATCTTTACTATATATACTTAATTCTTTTATAAACTAAAACTTTGGGGTATTTGTTGTCTCCTTTCATTTGTCTATTAATTTATATTTTTGTAAAATATTCTGTTTTGTTTTAAAGTTCATGTGAACATTTTATAGCTTTATTGGGATATAGTTGGCAAAATTGCAATATGTTCAAAGTTTACAACATGATGATTTATGTATGCATTGTGAAAGAATTGTTACTACTGAGGTGATTTGAGGTAACACAACAATTACTTTATATATTTATCTTTTTTATTAAAACATGGTATTTACTCTCTTTTCAATTTTCAGTTATACAATACAGTATTATCAACTATAGTCATCATGTTATATATTAGATCCTCAGGCCACATTCATTTTATAGCTGAAAGTTTATACCCTTTATCAGTCTCTTCCTATCCCCTAGTCCCTTCCTCTCTGCAATTTCATTTCCTGGCAGTCACCATTCTACTTCTCTTCTTTTCTGAGTTTGATCTTTTTAACATGCCACATATAAGTGATGTCATGCGTCATTTGTCTTTGCCTGGACTATTTTACTTAGTATAATACTCTCAATTTTTGCTCCTCTGTTGTAAATGGCAGAATTTTTTCTTTTCTAAGGCTGAGTAATATTTCATTCTATTATCTAAATAAAATCTTTTTGTAAAAAAGGTGTCTTGTCTTTGTATAGTTGCCAGTTAGTCTTGTGAGAGGAACTGAGGTCATGAACAATCTATGAAACCATCTTGATGACCTATACTTATTTATCTATCATCACCTACATAATTACATTTTCTGTTTCTTTTTTATTGTTGTTCATTACAGTTGTTACCATTTTTCCCTCATTAACATTTTCTTTATCTATTCATTTGTCAGTGGAAAGTTAGATTGTTTCCAAATCTAGCTATTGTGAAAAATGCTGCAATGTGAACAGACACTAATCCAAGAAGGACATACAGAGGGCCCAGAGATATACGAAAAGATGCTCAGCATCACTAGCCATCAGGGAGATGCAAATTAAAACCATGATGAGATACCACTTCACACTAGTAAGAATGGCCACCATAAACAAAGCAACAAACAACAAGTGTTGGAGAGGACATGGAGACAAGGGAACCCTAGTGCACTGTTGGTGGGAATGCAGACTGATGTAGCCACTGTGGAAAGCAGTACCAAATTTCTTCAGAAAACTAAAAATGGAACTGCTTTTTGACCTGGCTATTCCACTGTGGGGATTATATCTTAAGAACCCCAAAATACCAATTCATAAGAACCTATGCACCCCAATGTTCATAACGGCATAATTTACAACAGCCAAGTTCTGGAAGCAACCTAAGTGCCCATCAGTAAATGAGTGAATAAAAAAACTGTGGTACATTTTCATGATGGAATACTACACAGCAGAAAGACAGAAAGAGCTCCTACCCTTCTCCACAGCATAGATAGAACTGGAGAGCATTATGCTAAGTGAAATAAGCCAGGAAGTGAAAGAAAATATCATGTGATTTCACCTTTAAGTGGAACCTAATCAACAAAACAAACACGCAAGCATAATAGAACCAGAGACATTGAAATGAAGAACAATCTGACAGTAACCAGAGGGGAGGTGGGAGATGATAATGCGGGGGCAGATAGGGGGAAGGGTTTTCAGGAACAAGTATAAAGGACACATGGACAAAACCAAGAGGGGTGGTATCAGTGGAGGGAGGTGGGTATGGCTGGGGTGGGGGAACATTGGGAAGTAAAAGCAGACTACTGTATTTGCACAACAATAAAACAATTTAAAAAATGAAATGAACAGGGAGTATATATATATATCTCTCTTCAAGGTAGCAATTTTTATCTTTTGAAAATATGATTTTTATGTCTTTTGAAATCTTACACAGAAGTAAGATTGCTGGATCATACGATACTTCTATTTTTAATTCCCTGAGGAAATTCTATATTGTTTATGACAGTGGTCTAGCAGTTTACATTACCACCAACAGTGTACAATGATTTCACTTCTTCTACATCTTCACTAGTATCTATCTCTTGCCTTTTTGAAAAAGACATCCTAACATGTGTGAGGGTGGTTTCTCACTGTGATTTTGATTTCCATTTCCTGATGAAAAGTGATGTGGAACACCTTTTCATTTGTATGTCTTCTTTGGGAAAATATGTATTCAGGTCCTTTGCCCATTTTTTATGTTAACTACTTATTGAATAAATGATTTACAAATATTTTTCCCATTACATACATTGCCTTTTCATTGTGTTGCTGATATCCTTCGGTTTGCTGAAAGGTTTTAGTTTAAAATAGTCCCACTTGTTCATTTTTGCTTTTGTTGTCTTTGATCTTGGTGTAGAATCCAAAATTTATTGTGAAGACTATTATTGTCTAGGAGTTCACCTTCTAAGTTTTCTTCTAGTAGGCTTATAAACTCGTGTTGTACAATAAAGTCATTCATTTCTTTTGAGTTACTTTTTGGTGAATGGTGTAAGATAGGGGTGTAATTTCATTCATTTATATGTGAATATTCATTTTTTCCAACATTATTTATTGGAGATGCTATCCTTTTCCCATTGAAGATTCTTGGTTCCCTTTTCAATTATGAATTGCCTCTATATGCATGTGTTTGTTTTGGGGGTCTCAGTTTTGTTCCATGGATATTTATGTCTGTTTTAATGCCTGTACCTTATAATCAGGATGTCTGTCATGTTCAGCTTTGTACTTTATTTTTCATGCTTGTTTTGGTTATATGGAAATCTTTGTGGTTCTACACCCATTTCTCATTTCTATAAAATATGCTATTTGAATTTCGATAGGGAGTGCCTTTAATGTATTATAGTTTAGGATTATATAAACATTTCGGCAATAGCAATTTTCTGAGACATGAACATGGGGTACCTTTCCATTTATTTGCATCTTCTTCAATATCTTATAGTTTTGAATATACAGATATATCTGTCGGCAAGTCACTGGCATGGCTCTGTTTCAATGGGGAAACCAGCTGTACTCTGTAGTTGAATGAGACTGGACAACATGCTCTGTGTTTGGGGGTGCTGCTGGCTGAACTCATTGCCCTGGCAAGGCTTCTGGCTTCACTCTGAGTTTGCTCAAGATCACTGTTTAGGCTCCCTGATTATGCAGGGACAGACACTATACTCAACAGTTGGGCAGGGCTGCAGGCTTGGCTCCTCGAGCAAGTGGGTTTGTAGGATGGGCTTCATAGCTGCCAGACATTTGTGGCCAAGCTTTCCAGTTGTTTCAGGGCTGGCAACTACGCTCAGCAATTGAGTGGAACTGCAGATTTGCTTGCCTGCTCAGGTGAAGCCATAGAATGAGCTCAATAGCCACTAGAGTCCTTTGGCTGTGGACCCACATCAGGCAAAACTGCAAACTGAGATCCCTGGCCAGATGGGGACATCAGCTTAACTTTGAAAATGGGTAGAGGCATTGTTTGGGATACCTTCTTAGGTGCTGGTTGGATTTAATTCCAGGAACATGGTCTGCTAAGATCTGAGGTCAGTTGCTGTAAGTTCTCCCTCCCTTCATCTATCTGATCCCTAGTGTGTGAGCACTACAAGTTCTTGTAGTAATCCCAGTAAGGTGAGACACTAGTGGGCCTTCTGTGAAGAGCCCTACAGTGCTAGGGTAGCTGGATGTTTACCCTAAACTATTTTCCCTTTATAGAAACCAGAAACCCATAGAGTCCTCAGTGCTGTATTCATGGACCTAAGGTAGGGTTGTTGTGGTCAGAGAATATCTGCTCCTCGTTTCCTTCTAATGCAGTCCTTCTTAGTCTTTGTGGCCCAGGGACATGCTTCAGTCTAACTCCTAAGTTCTGGTTTTTTTTAAAGGTGTTTTGTGCCCTGGCTGGCGTGTCTCAGTGGATTGAGTGCCAAACTAAGCAGGTTTGATTCGGAGTCTAGGACACATGCCTGGGATGCAGGCCAGGTCCCCAGTAGAGAGTGTGGGAGAGGCAATCACACATTGATGTATCTCTCCCACTTTTTCTCCCTCTCTTCCCCTTTCTAGGAATAAACAAATAAAATCTTTTTGTAAAAAATGGTGTTTTGTCTTTGTATAGTTGCTAGTTAGTCTTGTGAGAGGAACTGAGCTCATGAACAATCTATGAAACCATCTTGATGACCTATATTTATTCATTCATAATATTGTCATGATCTGTCATATTCTGGTAATGGTATGTACAATTTCCACTAACCTTCATTGGTATTTAGTAAGTTTCTTTTTTCCCCCTTTCCTTCCTTTTCTTTCTTCCTCTCTCTTTTTTGTTTCTTTCCTTCATTCATTTATTCTTTCCTTCCTCTCTTCCTGTGTTTCTTTTTTTTTTGATGTGGTAATCATTTCTCAATGTGCATCAAGTTATTATATGGCACAACTTAAACATAGTTCTTAAATAAAACTAGAAAATAATTCTTTTTTAATTTTTTATTTTTATTTAATTCTTATTCAAGTACAGTTTAATATACCCCACTACCATCCCGGCCAACCCTGCCATGCTCCCCACCTCCCTCCCATTTCCACCCCGCTTAGTTGTTCTCCATGTGTCCTTTATACTACTTTCAGTGAATACTTCCCTTTTTCCCCTGAAATTCTCTCCCCTCACCCCTCTGGTCCCTGTCAGCCTGATCTGAATCCTAGTGTCTTTGGTCATATTTTACTTGCTTGTTGGTTTTGTTGTTTAAGTTCCTGTTAAAGGTGAGATCATATGGTATTTGTCTTCCACTGCCTGGCTTATTTCACTCAGCATAATGCTTTCCAGTTCAATCCATGATGTTGCAAAGGATAGTAGCTCCTTTCTTTCTGCTGCATAGAATGCTATTGTGTAAATATACCATAGTTTTTTGATCCATTCATTTACTGATGGGCACCTAGGTCACTTCCACATCTTGGGTATTGTAAATTGTGTTGCTATGAACATTGGGGTGCATAGGTTTTTTTGGATTGGTGTTTTAGGGTTCTTAGGATATAATCCCAGCAGTGGAAATGCTGGGTCAAAAGGAAGGTCCATTTTTAGTTTTCTGAGAAAATTCCATACTGTTTACCATAGTGGTTTTACCAGTCTGCAATGCCACCAACAGTGAACTAGGGTCTCCTTTTCCCCACAATGCCTCCAACATTTGTTGTTTGTTGCTTTACTTATGATGGCCATTCTCACCAGCGTAAGGTGGTAGCTCATTGTGGTTTTAATTTGCATCTCTCTGATAGCAAGCAATATTGAGCATCTTTTCATGTGTCTCTGGATCCTCTGTATGTCCTCCTTGCAGAAGTGTGTGTTCACGACCTTGCCCATTTTTTAATTGAGTTGCTTGTCCTCTTAGAGTGCAGTTGAGTAAGTTCTTTGTATATTTTGGAGATTAAACCTTTGTCTGAGGTATCATTGGCAAATATGTTTTCCCAAAGAGTTGGTTCTCTTTTTATCTGTGCAGAAAATGCTATTTTCTTTAGCTGTGCAGAAGTTTTTATATTGATGAGATCCCATTTGTTCATTCTTTCCTTTATATTCCTTGCTCTAGGGGACATATCACTAAAAATGTTGCTGCGTGAAATATCTGAGATTTTCCTGCCAATGTTCTCCTCTAAGACTTTAATGGTTTCACGCCTTAAATTTAAGTCTTTTATCCACCTTGAATTTATTTTGGTGTATGGTGTAAGTTGGTGCTTGACTTTCATTTTTTGCACATAGCTGACCAGTTCACCTAGCACCATATGTTGAAGAGGCTATTTATACTGCATTTTATGTAACTGCCCCCTTTGTCAAATATTAACTGACTGTAGAGAGTTGGGTTTAATTCTTGGATCTCTGATCTGTTCCATTGGTCTATGTGCCTATTTTTATGCCAGTACCAGGCTGTTTTGATTACAGTGGCCTTGTAATACAGTTTGATGTCAGGTATTGTGATCCCTACTACTTTGTCCCTCTTTCTCAAAATTGTGACTGCTACCCGGGGTCTTTTATGGTTCCATATACATTTTCAAGTGTTTGTTCTATGTCTGTGAAATATGCCATTGGCACTTTAATAGGAATTGCATTGAATCTGTAAATTGCTTTGGGTAGCATGGACATTTTGATGATATTAATTCTGCCAATCAATGAAAACAATATTTGTTTCCATTTGTTTGTGTCCTCCTTGACTTCTTTCTTCAGTGTTGTGTAAATTTCAGCATAGAGTTCTTTTAACTCCTTGGTTAGGTTTATTCCCAGATATTTTATTTTTGTTTTTGCTCTATCGAATGGGATTCTCTTCTTCATTTCTGCTTCTGTGAACTCATTATTAGTATATAAATATGCCTTTGATTTATTAATATTGAATTTGTACCCGCTGTTATGCCAAATTCGTTTATTAGGTCAAGCAGTCTTGGGGTAGAGTCTATGGGATTTTCCTTATACAATATCATGTCATCTGCAAACAAAGACACTTTTGTTTCCTCCTTTCCAATTTGGATTACATTTGTTTCCTTTTCTTGTCTGATTGCTGTGGCTAAAACTTCCAATATTATATAAGTGGTGAAAGTGGACAACATTGTCTTGTTTCAAATCTTAGTGGAAAAGCTTTTAGTTTTTGCCCACTGAGTATGATGTTGGCTGTAGGTCTCTCATATATGGCCTTTATTATATTGAGGAATGCTCCCTCTATTCCCACTTTGCTGAGTGTATTTACCATAAATGGGTGTTGTATCTTTTATTTTTTTTATTTAACTCTTGTTCAAGTACAGTTTTCTTTCTTGTATTCCCAGCCCTGCCCCCCTCCCAGTGCTACCCACCTCCCTCCCATTTCCGCCCCCCACCTTAGTTATTGTCCATGTGTCCTTTATACTTGTTCATGTGAGTCTTTCCCCTTTTCCCCTCTGATTCTCTCCCCTCTGCTCTCTGGACCCTGTCAGCAGGTTCTGTATTTCAGTGTCTTTGGTTACATTTTGCTTGCTTGTTTGGTTTGTTGTTTAGATTCCTGCTAAAGGTGAGATCATATGGTATTTGTCTTTCATCGCCTGGCTTACTTTGCTCAATGTAATGCTCTCCAGTTCCATCCATGATGTTGCAAAAGGTAAGAGCTCCTTCTTGCTTTCTGCAGCATAGAATTCCACTGTGTAAATGTACCATAGTTTTTGATCCAGTCATTTACTGATGGGCATCTAGGTTGCTTCAAACTCTTGGCTATTGTGAATAGTGCTGCTATGAACATCGGGGTGCATAGGTTCTTTTGGATTGGTGTTTCAGGGTTCTTAGGATATACTCCTAACAGTGGAATTGGTGGGTCAAAAGACACGTCCATTTTTAGTTTTCTTAGAAAATTCTGTACTGCTTTCCATAGTGGTTGTACCAGTCTGCAATCCCACCAACAGTGAACTAGAGTCCCTTTTTCCCCACAACCTCTCCAACACTTGTTTGTTTCTTTGTTTATGATAGCCATTCTGACTGGTGTTAAGTGGTATCTCATTGTGGTTTTAATTTGCATCTCTCTGATAGCTGGTGATATTGAGCATCTTTTCATGTGTCTCTGGATCCTCTGTATGTCCTCCTTGGCAAATTGTCTGTCCAAGTCTTTTCCCATTTTTTAATTGGGTTGATCATCCTCTTTGAGTGGAGTCATGTGAGTTCTTTGTATATTTTGGAGATTAAACCTTTGTCTGAGGTATCATTGGCAAATATGTTTCCCCAAACAGTTCCTTCTCTTTGTATCTAGATACTGTTTTCCTTAGCCATGCAGAAGATTTTAATTTTGATGAGATCCCACTTGTTTATTCTTTCCTTTATATCCCTTGCTTTAGGGGATGTATCAGTAAAAATATTGCTGCGTGGAATATCTGAGATTTTCTTGTCAATACTCTCCTCTAAGGCTTTAATGGTTTCACGACTTATATTTAAGTCTTTTATCCACCTTGAATTTATTTTGGTGTATGGTGTAAGTTGGTGCTCGAGTTTCATTTTTTTTGCATGTAGCTGTCCAGTTCTCCGAACACCATTTGTTGAAAAGGCTGTCTTTACTCCATTTTATGTTATTGCCGTCTTTGTTGAATATTAATTGACTGTAGAGAGTTGGGTTTATTTCTGGGCTCTCTGTTCTATTCCATTGGTCTATGTGCCTGTTTTTGTGCCAGTACCATGCTGTTTTGATTACAGTGGCCTTGTGATACAGTTTGATATCAGGTATTGTGATCCCTCCTACTTCCTTCTTCTTTCTAAAATTGCAGCTTCTTTTTGGGGTCTTTTATGGTTCCATATAAATTTTTGAAGTGTTTGTTCTATGTCTGTGAAATGTGCCATTGGCACTTTAATAGGTATTGCATTGAATCTGTAAATTGCTTTGGGTATCATGGACATCTTGATGATTTTCATTCTTCCAATCCATGAACACGGTATGTGTTTCCATTTATTTGTGTCTTCCTTGATTTCTCTCTTCAGTGTTGTGTAGATTTCTGCATACAGGTCTTTTACCTCCTTGGTTAGGTTTATTCCCAGATATTTTATTTTTGTTTTTGCTATATTGAATGGGATTTTTTTCTTGATTTCTGCTTCTGATGCTTCATTGTTGGTATGCAAAAATGCCTTTGATTTCTGTATATTGACTTTGTATCCCGCTGGTTTGCCAAATATATTTATTAATTTGAGTAGTTTTTTGGTAGAGGCTATAGGGTTTTCCATGTAGAGTATCATGTCATCTGCAAACAATGACAGTTTTGTTTCCTTCTTTCCAATTTGGATGCCTTTTATTTCCTTTTCCTGTCTGATCCCTGTGGCTAGAACTTCTAATACTACATTGAATAGAAGTGGTGAAAGTGGGCAACCTTGTCTTGTTCCTGATCTTAGTGGAAAAGCTTTTAGTTTTTTCCCACTGAGTATGATGTTGGCTGTAGGTCTTTCATATATGGCCTTTATTATATTGAGGAATGGTCCCTCTATTCCCATTTTTCTGAGTACCTTTATCATAAATGGGCGTTGAACCTTATCAAAAGCTTTTTCCTCATCTATTGATATGACCATGTGGTTTTTGTGTTTGCTTTTGTTTTTATTGTGTATTACACTTATTGATTTGCATATATTAAACCATCCTTGCCTCCCTGGGATGAATCCCACTTGGTCGTGATGTATGATCTTTTTGATATATTGTTGGATGCGATTTCCTAATATTTGCTGAGGATTTTAGCGTCTACATTCATCAGCGATATTGGCCTATAATTTTCTTTCTTTGTTGTGTCTCTATCTGGCTTTGGAATTAGGGTGACGCTGGCTTCATAAAAAGAGTTGGGGAGTTTCCCTCCTTTTGGATTTTTTGGAATAGTGTGTGAAGAATAGGGGTTAGCTCTTCCTTAAAAGCTTTGTAGAATTCTCCTGTGAAACCATCTGGTCCAGGGCTTTTGTGTGATGGGAGTTTTTTGATTACTGCTTCAATTCCATTCACTGTTATTGGCCTGTTCAGGTTTTCTGCTTCGTCTTCATTGAGTTTTGGAATATTATATTTTTCTAGAAATTTGTCCATATTCACCCAGGTTTTCAAATTTCTTGACATATAGTTCTTATTAGTAATTTCTTACAATCCCTTCTATTTCTGTAGTATCAGTTGTAATCTCTCCTCTTTCATTTCTGATTGTGTTTATTTGGGTCCTCTCTCTTCTTTCTTGATGAGTCTACTTAAAGGCTTGTCTATTTTGTTTATCTTTTCAAAAAACCAATTCCTGGATTCATTGATCCTTAGAATTGTGCTTTTTGTTTCTATGTCATTTAATTCTGCTCTGATCTTGGTTATTTCCTTCCTTCTACTTGCTCTGGGCTGTCTTTGTTGTTGTTCCTCAAGTTCTTGGAGGTGTCGGGTTAGGTTGTTTGTTTGAAATGTTTCTATCTTCTTTAGGTAGGCCTGTATTGCTATGAACTTCCCTCTCAGGACTGCCTTCACTGTGTCCCGTAGGTTTTGTGAGTTCATTTTCATTTGTTTCCAGAAGCTTTCTGATTTCTTCCCTAAGTTCAATCTTGACCCATTCATTGTTTAATAGCATGCCATTCAGTCTCCATGATTTGGTGTGTTTTGTGTATTATACTGTGGGGTTGGTTTCCAGTTTCACTCCCCTGTTGGAGAAAATGCTTGGTATGATTTCTATTTTCCTGAATTTATTGAGACTCGTTTTGTGTCCTATCATGTGATCTATCTTTGAAAATGTTCCATGTGCATCTGAAAAGAAAGTGTATTTAGCTTCTTTGGGATGGAGGGCTCTATATATATCAATTAGGGCCATTTCGTTTAGGGTGTCATTCAATGCTACAATATCTTTGTTGACATTTTGTTTGGAAGATTTGTTCATTTTAGACAGTGGGGTGTTAAAATCCCCTACTATAATTGTGTTGCTGTCAATATCTTTCTTGAGGTCCTCCAGAATTTTCTTCATATATTTGGGTGCTCCTATGTTGGGTGCATATATATTTACGATGCTGATGTCTTCTTGGTGGATTCTTCCCTTGAGTATTATGAAGTGACCTTCTGGGTCTCTCTTTATGGCCCTTTTTTGAAGTCTATTTTGTCTGATATGGGAATTGCTACAGCAGCTTTCCTTTCTTGACCATTCACTTGGAAAATTTGTTTCCGTCCTTTCACTTTTAGTCTGTGGTGATCTTTTGACCTGAGGTGGGTCTCTTGTAGGCAGCATATGTGTGGGTCATGCTTTCTTATCCATTCAGCTATTCTATGTCTTTTAATTGGTGCATTTAATCCATTTACATTTAAGGTTATTATTGAAATGTACTTGCTCATTGCCATTTGTGTGCCTGTGTTCCTCTCTGTCTCTCTCTTTTCCTTCCTTTCCTTAAAGGAGCCCTTTTAGTAATTCTTGTAGAGCTGGTTTGGTGGAGGCGTATTCTTTTAGACTTCTTTTGTCTTGGAAGCTCTTTATTTGGCCTTCTATCTTGATTGAGAGCCTTGCTGGGTACAGTAGCCTTGGTTGTAGGCCTCTGATCCTCATTACTTGGAATATTTCTTGCCATTCTCTTCTTGCTTGGAATGTTTCCATTGAGAAGTCAGTAGCTAACTTTATTGCGGCCCCCTTGTATGTTACTTCCTTTTTCTGCCTTGCTGCCTTTAGGATTTTCTCTTTGTCTTGGAGGTTTGCCATTTTAATGATGATATTCCTTGAAGTAGGCCTCTTTGGGTTCCACCTGATTGGGACTCTCTGCGATTCCTGAATCCGTGTGACTTTCTCACTCCTCAACTTAGGAAAATTTTCTGTTATTACTCTTTCAAGTAGGTTTTCTATCCCTTGTTCTTCTTCCTCTCCTTCTTGATTATTTGGATATTATTACATTTCATGTTGTCTTCCATTTCTCTTAAATTCTCCTCATTTTTTTCTGATTCTCTTTTCCAACATTTGGTCTGTCTGGGAGATTCTTTCTATCCTGTCTTCAATCTCACTTATGCGATCTTCTGTCTCATTGATTCGATTCTTCATACCTTCTACTGTGTTCTTCAGTTCAGAAATTGTATTCCTCATTTCCTCTTGGCCTTTATTGATGGTTTCTATTTCCTTTTTCATGTTGGTGTAGTTTGTAGAGAGTTCATTATAGCTCCCCTATAGTTTCTGGTAGCTCGTTGTAAGCTCTTTGAATTTCCTGATAAGCAGTGCTTTGAATTCAATATCTGATAGTTGGCTTGCCTCTATTTCATCTAACATTCTTTCTGAGACTTCCTCCTTTTCTTTCATTTGGGGATTGTTTCTTTATCTTCCCATTGTTTGTTTTGCTCTTCTTGTTGGTTTCAGCTTCTTAAAGTGTCTGTTCTGGTTTCCTGGGTTTTGGGTGTGAACTTCTGTGGTAGTATGCCTGTGAGATTCAGTGATGCAGTCTCCTGCAGGTATCTTGGTGTTCTCGGCTTCCACCTACTCCTTTCTTTATTGTGCTTGTGTGATCAGTTGGAGGGGGAGGCAAAATCGTTTATGATAGCAGAAGATTATT
The DNA here is from genome assembly GCF_014824575.4 of Sturnira hondurensis. Lineage (NCBI taxonomy): Eukaryota > Metazoa > Chordata > Mammalia > Chiroptera > Phyllostomidae > Sturnira > Sturnira hondurensis. The sequence goes on from NW_028086739.1 coordinate 134,363, forward strand.
TTATGTTATTTACAGACACAGTCGGCAGAGAAGAAATAGACAATCTTTTTTTTCAATATTCTATTTATTTATCTTCAGAAGGGAAGGGAAGGGAAGGAGAAAGGGAGAGAAATATCAATGTATGGTTGCTTCTCTTGCGTCCCGTGCTGGGATCTGGCCCCTGCTGGGAACTGGCCTGCAACCCAGGCATGTGCCCTGACTGGGAATCGAACTGCGATCCTCTGCTTCGCAGGCCCGCGCTCAATCCACTGAGCTACACCAGCCAGGGACAGAAATAGACCATCTTTAGGCTATCTATAGAGTTAACTGTGTTCTTCGACACAGCTTTCCACTTTTAGGAAAGGATGGACATAAGTTAATCATCTTGTTGGGAAGGTGGGGCTTGTGAGTTGTATCTAGAAAGCAGTGTGGTTGCGGGTGGTCAGATTTGAGGTAAGGTGAGAGTACAGGTCAGTAACTGGGTGTAGCGTGTGAGTAAATTGAGTAATAGAATTCACGCACCTGTAAGGTGATCTAAGGTCCGAGAGATGTGTTATGAAGTATTGCTCTTGCATAGAACAGCTCTTATTTACAATAATATTAGAACAACAGTCACATGATAGATTCTATGTGATCTGTCTAAATGGGGGTTATAGAGCTTGGGTAGTATGGCTAAGGAAAGCAAGTGAAGTATAGAAAATTAGCAATACACTATGGAGGAAAGAGCAATGGGAACCTGTCAGGTAATACAATATACCCAGCCAAGACTAAGAAACCTGTACAGAAAGAGGAGGGATACAAAGATATTCTTAAAATAAAAAAGAGAGTAAGAATAATGCAAAAAAATAATAATACACCTAAAAGAAAACTAAGCAGAACACAAGCAAACAACCCAGCACACACACACACACACAGACATACACACACACACAAAAGTCAGGAGAAAAGAGGAATAAACAGAAAATTTGGGAAGAATGGAAGGACTAAAACCAGAGAAAAAGAGAAAGAAATGAGGGACAGAGTATTGAAAGGTAGAGCAACAATACAGTTTACAAGATATAAGATTACTTACAAAAGAAGTTGAGAGAGAGAAAAAACGGGGGAAGGGGAAAAAAAACACACACACACACTAAAGAAGAAGAAAAAAAGCACCCTTCCTTTGTTGATTTCAAACTGTCCAAACCAGTTTTCCTGGTTGTGGGGTCTCTGAGGGCAGGTATGCAGGCGGGTGCGTGAGCAGGCCGCCGATTGGGCTGTGGGCACACACACCCCCAGGAGGCTGCCTGTGTCCCTTGGTATCCGGCACCGCACCGTCCTTCTCAGTCCCCTGGTGGGACCCAGGTGTTCCCACACCTCCTCTGGATGGCTGCTGGGTGGTTGGGCCATGAGGCAAGCTGCTGTTGCAGAGCACCTCAGTTCACTTTCCAATAGAGACTTCTCCACAAAGCCTGCCTCTCAGCCCAGCCCAATCCCAAAAGACCAGCAATGACTGTTTTTTTAAATCCCCCGGGCTGGTGGGCTGGCGGGCTGGCGGGCTGGCGATCACCGAGTCCGCAGTTGGCCCCGTTTAGTTAACTTAAGCCCACAGGTCTCTGCCTGGTATTAACCTGCCTGCCCAGTCGGGGAGGGGAGTCAGTTCTCTCCCACGGAGTCTGTTGCCTGCCCACTGGGTGCCGGGCCTCTGGAGTTCCCTCCGCCACAGGCGACCTGGCCCTGGATTCAGATGGTGCTTCTCTTTCCCACTGATGATGCCCAGATTGGCTGCTGCTTCTGGACAGTACTCCCGGTCTGTGGAAGGACGCCTGCCTTGGGCGTGCCCAGGCGCAGCCCACAGCCTTGGCGCAGCCGGCAGCCTAGGAGGCCACTGGCCCGCAGCCTCTTTTGTCCTCACTCGCCTTCTGTAGTCCTCGCTGAAGTGCAGGTGTCTGGTTCCTCTGTCACACTCTGTGGTCTCTTATTTTCATAAATTTTGGGGAATTTTTGGTTGATTATGCTGTTCTTCGGTAGATCCGCCCAGATTTTCTACCAGATTCATGGGAGCTGGGTTCCCTCTGTCGTACTCTCTCGCCATCTTCCCACCCTCCTTCGGTGTTGTATCTTATCAAAAGTTTTTCCGGGGCAATTGACATGATCATGTGATTTTTGTCTTTGCTTTTATTTATGTGATGTATTACATTTACTGATTTGCGAATATTGAACCATCCTTGCATCCCTGGGATGAATCCCATTTGGTCATGGTGTATGGTCTTTATGTGTTGTTGGATGCGGTTTGCCAATATTTACTTGAGGATTTTAGCATCTCCGTTCATCAGCGTTATTGGCCTAAAGTTTTCTTTCTTTATTGTGCCTCTGTCTGGTATTGGAATTAGGATGATGTTGGCTTGATAAAAACAGTTGGGGAGTTTTCCATCATTTTGGATTTTTTGAAATAGTCTCTGGATAATAAGGTTAGCTCTTCCTTAAATGCTTTGTAGAATTCTCCTGTGAAAACATCTGGTCCGGGGCTTTTGTGTGATGGGAGTTTTTTGATTACTGCTTTAATTTCATCTGCTCTTATTGGTCTGTTCAGGCTTTCTACTTCTTCTTCACTGAGTTTTGGGAGATTATATTTTTCTAGAATTTTATCCATTTCACCTAGGTTTTCAAATTTTTTGGCATACAATTCCACATAGTAATTTCTTACAATCCCTTCTATTTCTGTGGTATCAGTTGTAGTCTCTCCCCTTTCATTTCTGATTGTGTTTATTTGGGTCCTCTCTCTTCTTTTCTTGATGAGCCTACTTAAAGGTTTGTCTACTTTGTTTATCTTTTAAAAAAACCAGCTCCTGGATTCATTGATCCTTAGAATTGTGCTTTTAGTTTCTAGGGCATTTAATTCTACTCTGATCTTGGTTATTTCCTTCCTTCTACTTGCTCTGGGCTGTCTTTGTTGTTGTTCCTTGAGTTCTTGCAGGCGTAGAGTTAGGTTGTTTGTTTGAAATGTTTCTATCTTCTTTAGGTAGGCCTGTGTTGCTATGAACTTCCTTCTCAGGATTGCCTTCACTCTGTCCCATAAGTTTTGTGTTGTTTTGAGTTCATTTTCATTTGTTTCCAGAAACTTTTTGATTTCTTTCCTAATTTCATTTTTGACCCATTCATTGTTTAATAGCATACCATTCAATCTCCATTATTTTGAGTGTTTGGGGTTGATTTCCAGTTTCAGTCCCTTGTGGTCAGAGAAAATGCTTGGTATGATTTCAATTTTCTTGAATTTGTTGAGGCTTTTTTTTTTGTGCCCTATCATGTTTTCTATGTTTGAAAATGTTCCTTGTGCATTTGAAAAGAAAGTGTATTTAGCTCTTTGGGATGAAGGGCCCTATATATATCAGTTAAGTCCATTTCATCTAGGGCATTGTTCAATGCCACAATATCTTTGTTGATATTTTGTTTGGAACATCTGTCCATTTTTGACAGTGGGGTATTAAAATCCCCTACTATAATTGTGTTACTGTCAATATCTTTCTTGTGGTCCTCTAAGATTTTCTGTATATATTTGGGTGCTCCTATGTTGGGTGCATATGTATTTATGATGTTAATGTCTTCTTGGTGGATTCTTTTCTTGAATATTATGAAGTGACCTTCTGGGTCTCTCTTTATGGCCCCTTTTTTGAAGTCTATTTTGTCTGAGTATTGCTACCTTGGATTTTTTTTCTTGTCCATTTGCTTGGAAAATTTGTTTCCATCCCTTCAGTTTTAATCTGTGTAGGTCTTTTGTCCTGAGGTGGGTCTCTTGTAGGCAGCATATGCGTGGGTCATTGTTTCTTATCCATTCAGCTATTCTATATCTTTTGATTGGGGCATTTAATCCATTTATGTTTAATGTTATTATTGACAGGGACTCATTCATTGCCATTTTTGTACCAAAGTTCCTCTCTGTCTCTCTCTTTTTCTTCCTTTCCTTAGAGCAGTCCTTTTAGCATCTCTTGCAGAGCTGGTTTGGTGGAGGCATATTCTTTTAGACTTCTTTTGTCTTGGAAGCTCTTTATTTGGCCTTCTATCTTGATTGAGAGCCTTGCTGGGTAAAGTAGCCTTGGTTGCAGGCCTGTGGTTCTCATTACTTGAAATATTTAATGCCATTCTCTTCTTGCTTGGAGTGTTTCCATTAAGAAGTCAGTAGCTAACCTTATTGGGGCTCCCCTCTATTTTACTCCTTTTCTCTCCCTTGCTGCCTTTCAGATTCTCTCTTTATCTTGGAATTTTGCCATTTTAATGATGATGTGACTTGAAGTGGTCCTCTTTGGGTTCCCCTTGATTGGGACTCTCTGTGATTCTTGGATTTGTGTGGCTGTTTCTCTCATCAAATTAGGAAAATTTTCCCGCATTATTTTTTGAAATAGGTTTTTTATCCCTTGTTCTTCCTCTTCTCTTTCTGGTATTCCTAATATTTGGATATTATTATGTTTCATATTGTCTTGCATTTCTATTAATCTCTCCTCATTTTTTTCTGATTCTCTTTTTTATTTATTTGCTCCATCTGGGAGATTCTTTCTACTCTGTCCTCTAGCTCAGTTATGCAGTCTTGCACCTCATTGATCCTACTTTTTAAAAAAAAAAAAATTTAAAGATTTATTTATTTATTTATCTTTAGAGGGGAAGGAGAGAGGGAGAGAAACATCAATGTATGGTTGCCCCCCATGCATCCCCTGCTGGGAACTGCCCTGCAAACCAGGCATGTGCCCTGACTGGGAATCGAACCACCATCCTCTGTTTTGTAGGCCTGTGCTCAATCCACTGAGCTACACCACCCAGGGCAGATCCTACTTTTCATTCCTTCTACTGTGTTCTTCAATTCGGAAATTGTATTCTTCATTTTCTCTTGCCCCTTACTGATAGTTTCTTTTTCCTTTTTCCTGTTGATATAGTTTGCGGTGAGTTCATTGTGGCTCCCCTATAGTTTCTGGTAGCTCATTGTGAGCTCTTTGAACTTCCTGATAACCAGTGCATTGAATTCAATATCTGATAGTTGACTTGCCTCTGTTTCATCTAATATTCTTTCTGTGGCTTCCTCCTTTCCTTTCATTTGGGGGTTGTATTTTTGTCTTTCCATTGTTTGTGAGCCTCTTCTTGTTAGCCTCAGCTTCTTAAATTGATTTGTTCTGACTCCTTGGATTTATGGTGTGAACTTATGTAGTGTAATGCCTGTGAAATTTAGTGGTGTGGACTCCTTTGATTATCCTGGTGTGCTCTGGTTCCACCTACTCTTTTTGTGTGTTTGTGATCAGTTGGAGGGGGAGGCAAGGTGGTTTATGACAGCAGGAGAGTATTCTGTGATATTTACAGCGTAGAGAAGAGATAAGTGATCCCCTGGCTATGTACAGAGATAACTGTAATCTTCAACCCCACTAGCCCCTTTTTAGAAAAAATGGAAGGAATCAAAGGCTCTTATTGGGGAAGGAAGGTTTGTGATTTGGATCTAGAAAGGAGTGAGGTTGAGGGAGGTTAGATTCTGAGGTAAGGTGAGAATAAAGGATAGTAAATAGGTGTAGTGTGAGAGAGAATAGAGTTAATCACTACAGAATTGTAGTTCAGGCAACAATGTAGTGGGCTAAGAACTGGGGGGTATTGTGTAGTATTTACAATAGTATGTAACAGCTATTATTTACAATAATATTAGAGCAACAATCATATGACAGAATCTGTGATATAACAATATTAGGGAGTATGGACCTTCAATGGTGTACTAACTGGGCAAGGGGAATTAAATGACAGTAAATTAGCAATACACTATGATTGAGCGGACAGGGAAACCTGTCAAGTGGTACAATATATCCAGCCAAGGAAAAGAAGACTATAGAGAAAGAGGGGGAATACAGAGATACCATTAAAATAAAACAAGTAAGAATAATGACAAAATAAATTCAAGGTGGATAAAAGGCTTAAATATAAGCTGTGACACCATTAAAGTCCTAGAGGAGAACATTGGCAGGAAAATCTCAGATATTTCACGCAGCAACACTTTTACTGATATGTCCTCTAGAGCAAGAAATATAACAGAAAGAATAAACAAATGGGATTTTATCAAAATAAAAAGCTTCTGTGCCACTGAAGAAAACAGCATTAAAATAAAAAGACAACCAACTGTATGGGAAAACATATTTGCCAATGATACCTCAGACAAAGGTTTAATCTCCAAAATATACAAAGAACTCACACGACTTCACTTTAAGAAGACAACTAAGGCAATTAAAAAATGGTGAAAGGACTTGAACAGACACTTCTGCAAGGAGGACATACAGAGGATCCAGAGACACATGAAGAGATGCTCAATATCACTTGCTATCAGAGAGATGCAAATTAAAACCACAATGACATACCACTTTACACCAGTCAGAATGGCTATCATAAACAAAGCAATAAACAACAAATGTTGGAGAGGGTGTGGGGAAAAGGGGACTCTGGTCCACTGTTGGTGGGATTGCAGACTGGTACAACCATTATGGAAAACAGTATGGAATTTCCTCAGAAAACTAAAATTGGACTTGCTTTTTGACCCACCAATTCCACTGCTAGGATTGTATCCTAAGAACCCTAAACCACCAATCCCAAAGAACATGTGCACCCCAATGTTCATAGCAGCACAATGTACAATAGCCAAGAGTTGGAAGCAACCTAGGTGCCTGTCAGTAAATGAATGGATCCAAAAACTATGGTAGATATACACAATGGAATTCTATGCAACAGAAAGAAAGATGGAGCTCCTACCTTTTGTAACATCATGGATGGAACTGGAAAGCATTACGCTGAGTGAAATAAGCCAGGTGTTGAAGGACAAATACCATGTGATCTCATCTTTAACAGGAAGCTAAACAGCAAAACACAAGCAAGCAAAATATAACCAAAGACACTGAAATAGAGAACAGGCTGACAGTGACCAGAGGGGAGAGGGGAGGGAATTTCAGGGGAAATAGCGGAGGGATTTAGAGGAACATATATAAAGGATACATGGACAACTGAGAAGGGTGGAAATGGGAGGGAGGGAGGAGCACAGGGGGTGGGATGAGATGGGAGTAATAGACAGAAAACTACTTGAAAAATAATTAAATAAAAATATGTTAAAAAAGAATAATGACAAAATAATGAAAAAACAAAAGTATGCAGTAACTTGTAGTTTTTCTGTTATAGCAAAGTCAATTTTGTCTCTCTGTCTCTACTGTTGGTATGCCCCCTCTTTGAGTCCAACTCTGGTCTTTTCACCTTTCCAAGTCTTTTGTCTCACTTGGAGAGGGGAGATGGTCAAAAAAAAGAAAAAGAGAAAAAAGGGGGCAGATCGGAGGAAAAAGTGGTAGGTTTGGAAAGAAAGGAAGAAGAAATAAAACAAGAAAGCAGAAGAGAGAGGGTAAAAGTATTGAAAGATAAAAGAATAATAAAGTTAAAGAAATGAAAGATTATTTAAAACAAACAAAAAACAACAAAATAAAAATAATAAATAAAAAACAACAACAAAAAAAAACAAAAAACAAAAAAAAACACCTCTTGTTGGTTTCCAGCTGGTCAAATCTTTTCTTCTGGTCTCACTAGCTGCAGCAGCCTGAGGGTCTATTAGTGTGGCCTTCCTCGTTTCTCGATAAACTCAACCGGTCTCACCAGTGCCCTCCCAAGATCCAGACTGGTGCTGCTCTCCAGTGCCCCACTGAGAGCAGATTTTTCCCCAGGATTCACAGTCCTGGCCTGGCAGGAGAGCACGCTCCCAGCCAGGCTTTCCTGGTCTTGCAGGCTTGGGCGCAGACCTTTCCCAGTGCTATGGCAGAGTGCACAGGGCAACTCTCAATTCTCCCAAGCTGGCAAACCATGGCCTGACTTCCAGTGTTTTTCAGTCCAAGCCTGGCTGGGTAGGGAGGGAGCTGATGACAGGCTCTCTTCCAGGGGCCTTGCTGGCAGCCCGAGGCTCCCACAGTCTGTGGCAGACCCGGCTCAGACCCTGTGCTACAGGGAATGCAGGGACAACTCTCAGTTCTCAGAAGCCGGCAACCACAGCCTGACTCCACAGGTTATCAGAGCTCTCTGGTTTGCTTCCCAATGTCCACTTCTCTCTCTGCCACTACAGGCAAACTGATCTCTCCTGGTGTCTTTCAATCTGCACCCTGCTGGGTAGGGAGGGTGCTGATGACTCCTGTGCTTCTTTTATAATTCAGTTTACAATACTTCTGGCTTTTGCATACTTTTATGTTATGATAGCTCATAGAGCCACATAATTGTCTATTTTTCATTATAGATAATATATTTTATTGATGCAAATTATTATTTGTATTCCAATTGGTACTGTGCCTAGTTTTCATGTTTATTTTGCTTGTTTTTTAAATTCAAGTTGTGTATTCTTAAAATTCTCTTTACAATAGAAAATTGATTTCAGGTTTTTTTAAAAACAATTTTTAAGCATTTATCTGAGTTGAATTTTTCTTTTTTAATGTTTTTTAAAAATTATTTTGTTGTTGTTCAAGTACACTTCTCTGCTTTTACTCCCACCACACCCCCCAGACCCCAGCCACTCCCACCTTTCTCTCCTGTTTCTATTCCCCTTTGGTTTTGTCCATGTGTCCTTTATAGATGTTCCTGAAAACCCCTCCCCCTTTTCCCCCATTATCCCCTCCCACCTCCCCTCTGGTTACTGTCAGATTGTTCTTATTTTCAATGCCTCTGGTTATATATTGCTTGCTCATTTTTTGTATTGTTTTATTTCTTATTTAAATATTGTTCAAGTACAGTTTTCTGTCTTTTATTCCCAACCCATTTGTTTTGTTTTGATTCCCTCATATATACCTGCCCTGTGCGTGTGTGTGTGGCTTTTTTATGTCTTATTGTTGCTACATCAATCATAAGTAACTCATCATATCAGAAAACAGCTGAGAACCTGAAAGTACTTTTCTTTTAATAATAAATATAATTAATTTTAATTTATCATTACTAATATTGTATTGGATTTTACTTTTCTCACCTTCTTATAAAGCCCTGTTTGTTTTTAATTGTTCTTATTGTTTTATCCACACTAAGACTTTCTATGGGATACTTTTTTTTACTATTATTTTCTGCATGATTTAAAAGAAAGTCTGCTCTTAATTCCAGAATTGGTTATATCAAGCTATTTCAAAGCATTCTTAAATTTGTATTAAACTTGCCACAAAGCAAAAAAGAATAATGTTTTTTATTGTCCTTTGTACAAAAGCAGTTAATCACTTTTACTCAACCCCCTTCCTCCATTTTCCCAGTCTCTCATTAATTCTGTGATTATCACTTTTATCTATAGACAACATTTCTTCCAAGGCTATAATATCATCAGATTTATAACCATATTTATAATAATATTTATATTCAGTCTCATATACTTAATTTGATTTCATGCTTGATACCCAGTTCCTTCCAAAGACAATTTCTTCATTTGTTGGCATGTGAATTATTGATTTTTACCCTTTTTTGGGAAAAATATTCAAGTTATTTCTTCAGGAAGCATCATTTTAGAAAGTTTGAAATGTCTGATTACACTACTCTCCTGCTTATATTCCCACCGTTGTTTCCCATCTCACTCAGAGGAAAAGCCAGTCTTTATAATGACTTATTAAGGCTCTATATAATCTGATCCCCTCTATCTCTAAGCTAATCCCCTGTGACATTCTTTCTTTCCATACTTTTTCAGCCACACTGTCTGTCTTTTTATTCCTTAAACATACCAAACATGCTCTCGACATTTTTTTTTCTGTCACTATTCCCTGTGACTGGACTAGTAGTCATCCCCAGAGATTTTCATAGCCCCTTTCCTCACTTCATCTAATCTCTACTTACATGAGACAATATTAGAAAAATCTTCCTTTTCACTCTGTATAAAATAGAAATTCATTATTCTTCACCCTGGTAAACTGAGATGTTCTTACACTGATTTTGTTTCCTTTATATCACTTATGCTACTTGATATCTTATGTTTGTTTATTATGTATCTCTCTCCAATGGAAGTAGAGTTCATGAAAGCAGGGATATTGTCTGTCATCTTTATTGAGGTATTAGTAGTGCCTTGGACTAAACCTGACATATGGTAGGCTCACAGCAAATAGTTGTGGTTTTTTTATTTTTAATATATTTTATTGATTATACCATTACAGTTGTTCTATTCCCCTCCCTTCATTCCCCTCCACCCCCACACTCCCTCCCCCACCATTCTCCCCCCTTAGTTTATAACCACATGTCTCAAGTTCTTTAGATTCTATATTTCCCCCACTATTCTCGCCCTCCCCCTATCTATTTTCTACCTACCATCTATGCTATTTTCTGTGCCTTCTCCCCCCTTCTCCTCCTCCCACCCCCCTGTTTCTAACCCTCCATGTGTTCTTCATTTCTATGGTTCCACTCCTGATCTAGCTGTCCTCTTGGTTTGCTTTTGTTTTAGGTGTGGTTGTTAATAACTGTGTGTTTGCTGTCCTTTCACTGTTAATATTTTTCATCTTCTTTTTCTTATATAAGTCCCTTTAGCATTTCATATCATAAGGGCTTGGTGATGGTGAACTCCTTGAACTTGACCTTATCTGAGAAGCACTTTATCTGTCCTTCCATTCTAAATGAAAGTTTTGCTGGATAGAGCAATCTGGGCTGTATGTCTTTGGATTTCATGACTTGGAATACTTCTTTCCAGCCCCTTCTTGCCTGGAAGGTCTCTTTTGAGAACTCTGCTTTGTAGGTGACTGTCCCCTTATCTCTTGCTGCTTCTAGGATTCTCTCCTTCATTTTAGTCTTGGCTAATGTAATTATGATGTGCCTTGGTGTGTTCCTTCTTGGGGCCAACTTCTTTGGCACTCTCTGAGGTTCCTGGATTTCCTGGAAGTCTATTTCCTTTGCCAGACTGGGGAAGTTCTCCTTTATTATTTGTTCAAATACGTTTTCCACTTGTGGCTGTTTCTTTCCCCCTTCTGGTACCCCTATAATTCAGATGTTGGAATGTTTAAAGATGTCCTGGAGGTTCCTATGCCTCTCCTCATTTTTTTGAATTCTCATTTCTTCATTCCTTTCTGGTGGGATGTTTTATTCTTCCTTCTGGTCCATTCCATTGATTTGAGTCCCAGTTTCCTTTCCATCGCTATTGGTTTCCTGGACATCTCCCTTCATTTCAATTAGTTTAGCCTTCATATGTTCCTCTCATTTGTGACTATAATCTACCAGTTCTGTGAGCATCCTGATACATAGTGTCTTTAATTGTGCTTCTGAGAGGCTGGCAATTTCTCAGTTGCTTAGAGTTATTGGCTCTGGGACTTTGAGTTCTTCTTGCACCATATTTTGGGCTGTTCGTGCTTGTTCCGTAGCAGGATTGGAGCCCTAAAGTGTTCACTAGAACAGGGCAACTAAGTCCCTGGGTTGTGACGTTGTATGTGGGGGCGGGGTCAAAGAGGGACAATGGCTTCCCGTCTGCGGCCTGCTGCTGTGGCCCCCACCGGCGCCGCAGCCACGACCGTTACCAGGCCCATGCGTTTCGTTCCACTGCACGTGAGTGTGCTACCGCCGTCAGCCCTCCACCACTGGGTTCGCCCCCTGGGGCCTGTGTGGTCTGTCTCACTGTGCGCAAATGTGTGACTGCGGTCAGTCTTCCCCACACCCCGACTGGTTCCGGGCTGCCTGCACGCCTAGGTCGGGGGATCTGTCCTGCCTGACCCCCCTCCGCTGCTGGCTCTGCCTCTCTTACCGTCCCCATTGAAGGGTTCGTAGTTGTCAGACTTCTGTATAATTCCATTTTCTGGTCTTTGGGTGTGTCCTTGTTCTCCAAACCTTTGTTGTATTCAAACTTGGTTGTGGGAGAAGGCACAGTGCTTCCACCTATGCCTCCATCTTGGCGGAAGTCCAAATAGTTGTTAAATTAAATGATAAATACACTGCTTTCCATGGCCTTCATACAGGACTGGCAATTTGACTTAGTTACAGAATTTTCAGGCACTCTCTTCAGCAACCCTTTGCAGTTGTCCAACTTTGCCTGATCTAGCCACCTTTGGGCTTACTTGCTTTGATCAAATCATAAGGCATTCAATAATATGAATATGGTTAAAATATTTCAGACCTATTCAAGTAAATAAGCATTTGAGTATGTTGTACTTTCAGAGTCTGACAGAGTGTCCTTGCCTTCTGAAACCACACATGTTACTGTAGAATTTGAATATCTCCTACTAGCACAAAGGCTATTTACTCTTTCTCAGAAAAAAATAATAACCTAGTAGCTCTCTATGCCTTCCATAATTTTGACCTGGTCCTCATTATTTCTAGTGGGGATTCTTTAAAGTTTTTAACATGTACATATCACTCATACCTTTTTTAGTGCTAATGAAAGTTATTCATGTTTTGTATGTTCCATTGATCAGGTCAATAAGAAAATAGTGAAGGGTGGGGAGTGAGGATGGTAGTGATCTTAATGTTCCCACACTTGGTAATTCTCTATTTTATGTTGTTATTTGGATATCTTCCCAATGACTCTAGAGCTTTCCAGCTTCCTTATTTAGTTTAAAAATTCAATTATCATCTTCAGCACACAGAATCAAGACTCCAAGTCATTTTGTCATTTCTTCACTCTTGCTTCATATGATTCTTACCACAGTTGTTCTTCTGCATTTTATTTACCATATGTCCATTCTTGTCTATTTTTAGTTACAAAAAATTTTGCATCAAATGATTGCTGCTTTAATACAACCATTCCATTATAGCATCTTACCTTCCTCTTTCCATTTGGTATCTGTCCCCTGAGATTTTTAGCATGGATATTACATCACTCCCTACTTTTTCCTTCTTTCTAACACCACCACTACCAAACACCTGATTGCTTATCAAAATCTACTTCAGTGTTCAATTGCAGGGTGAAATTGAAGCTACTCTCCAGTATTATCTCCCACTAGACAAACTCAATATTCTCTGAATTCTAGGGTCTATGCTGCCAACATTTGACTTAATGGCAGGTACAAGTCTGAGAGAACAAGGAAATCATGGTCATAATAAACAAATACCCTCACTCAAATCCTGTTTTCCAGATTGATTTCATGTTCATTAAATAACTATTTCAGCCTCAGATTCCTTATTTATAGAACGGAAAATGAAGTACATGTATTTCAATGTCTTGAGACAAGTAAATCAATTTGGAACTAATAACAACAGCCACATAGTCTGTGTCTCATTTCTATTGTAGCTTGGAAACAGCACATTGGATGTCTTATATGTCCTTGGTTCTTGCTCTTGAATGCTTAGTGATAGACAACCTAGTTTGGCAAAATCTCTGTTGTTCTCTCTCTATTTTATATTACTGACTAGGACAATGCCAGAATTTTCTGATTTACCTGTAGTGTATTTAAATGCAGTGCAGCAAAAAAATTAAAAGATGCACCCTGGCTGGCATAGCTCAGTGGATTGAGTGCAGGCCTGTGAACCACACGATTGTGGTTCGATTCCCAGTCAGGGCACATGCCTGGGTTGCAAGCCAGTTCCCAGCAGGGGACTCACGAGAGGCAACCATACATTGATATTTCTCTCCTTCCCTTCCCCTCTAAAGGTAAATAAATTAAAAATCTTTTTAAAAAATTAGCTTCTACTTCTAAAGATTGCCAATACAGACCAGAGCTGTTCTTATTGCAGCTCCATTTTGTAAGCAAACAGCAGAAGGTGAGTTTGACTATTCTATTTTTGAATAATATCTTTATTTTGCCTCAAGTATTTTAAATTTGTTCAGAATGATCCAAGAATTATGCACAGAAATGCATGATAATTCCCTCCCCACCATTGACACAGTCTGTGGAAGTACTTTGTACTGAGTTTAAGACTCATAATAGCACTGAGGTTCACTTAGGACACTAACCAAGGGTTGCTGGAAAGAAATGGGGAAAAAAAACAACAGTCTCCTCTAGACCAGGGGTGTCAAACTCCTTTTCACCAGGGACCAAATCAGCCTCACAGTTCCCTTCAAAGGGCTGAAATAATTTTAGAACTGTATAAATGTAACTACACCTTAACTGTTAAGGAGTTGAAATTGCATTCAGCCCTTTGAAAGCAACCACAAGGCTGATGTGGACCCTGGTGAAAATGAGTTTGACACCCCTTCTCTAGACAATCCTGAATCACTGACAAGATACCAAGCTGTGTCAAGAACATATGCTTTGAGCTCTCCAGCAAAGAGCAAGTGAATCTTTCATGTATTTAAACAATTTAGATCTGCCATTAAGAAAATTAATATTTAACTGAACTTTACAGATTGTATTTGTCTGTTTCCACATTCCTCAGTTCCACTGAGCTTCTAGCAATGATTGTTATAATGGATTGGCTGTATCCCTTCCACTTCATAGAAATATGCTAGACATGGCAGTCAGGATAACTGGAGTACAAAGTTGAAAATCAAGGTATTTTTAAAAATTAATTTTATTATCCCAAGATTTGATTCTGACATGTTAATCAAGCAATAGCTCTCTGTCTTTTAACACTGTGACTGTCAATACTATCTAATATTGCCCATGTTTATTTCTCATCATGCATACCAATGTAAGACTTTAATACTCAGGAATAAGCTTTTCCTTTTTTGAGCCCAAATATGTTTTTAAATTTTTTTAAATTATTTATTTATTTATTTTTAGAGATAGGGGAAGGGAAAGAAAAAGAGAGGGAAAGAAACATCAATGTGTGGTTCCCTCTCACATGCCCCCCACTGGAGACCTGGTCTGCAACCCAGGCATGTGCCCTGACTGAGAATTGAACTGGTAACCCTTTGGTTTGCAGGCCAGCACTTAATCCACTGAGCCATACCAGCCAGGGATAATTTTTTTCAAATTGTTGCTGGGGTACTGGTATTGGCTGGTAATATATTTTAGTTAAAACATCAAATGAAGTCAGTTTGCAATGCCAGGGCTAGCCCCTACTCTCTGTAACTGTAATCAGTGGCTTGGGTCTCATTCTATACCAGATACATAACCTAAAACCAATGGCATACACCATAATACAATTGTACTCTGGTTGTTTGACATATACCAGCTAACATATACTCAGATATCAGCATTTGTTTGAGGTAAAATCACTATGCAATCTTGGGTGCTGATTATTGTACTAATGACTATCTGTTCCACTCTAGCCACCTAGCACTAGAGACTGGTTAGCTTCTGTCATCTGTGCCATCACTTGGTACACCTGGATTCTTGTTCTTATTTACTGAAAAATGTTGTCAATATATCAGGATGATTTGATGTTAACCTCATCCAATTTTATCATGTTTAGAAAGGGTTTGGAAACAGGCTACTGTTTCAAATATCTAATTTCTTTGATAAAGAACCAAATGTTCTCTCACTAAATATCTAATGTACTTATACAGGGGCCACATGGTATTTAGAAATTAAGACACAGAAAATAATCAGATACTATGTCTGTCTTCAAGGATTCATGTTTTAGCAGGAAGGATAAACCCTTTACACTAATAATAGTAATAAAATTATAAGTACAAAGTTCAGGGGAATGAAAATGCACAAATAAAAGTATGGGACATCATTATGAGAGTTTAGAGGAAAATGAGTTTCCTTTTAACTACATGATCAGGGAGCTCCGGTGTGAAGTGCGGTATAGATAAAACAGACTCATTTTCAATCATAGCTGAGTGGCCTCATGAACGCCACTGAGTGGTTCGGTACATTACTTAACTCATTTATAAAATTGCCATAGAAATAGTAAAGTACTCAATTTCCCCAACATTTCTCTAAATGTGTACAGTGATTTTCATTCTCTTTCACATAATTATGGAATTGCATGAGCTGCTTAATTTTTAAAAAATTATATTTTAGTTAATTTCCTAGTGGTGGTAGGCTAATTCAATTATCCTGAATGTTACTACCACTCACTATCGAGTAAGCATACACTCTCACAAACCAAAATATGGATACCATTGGTTAAACTGCTATATAACTGCTATAGCCCCTCTCTTGGAATCCCTGAATGATTGCCTTATGTAACAAACCAGTCTGTTATCTTTAACCATCAGGTGTCTATGAAATATACCTGGTTATTTCTCTCTTGCTCTGATTCCCACTTGTCCATACCTGATACATAAGGGTCCACTTGCAGAAATCTTACATAAACTATGACCAATTGTGAGAAAAATCAATGATTACATTAAGCACACTGTGTGCTGATGTTTCCAGCCCTGAGAATGTCAAAGCATATCTAAATTCTATGAAGGGGAATAAAGTAGGATAACTGTAACAGCATTAACAATAACAATAACAATATTTTTTAAATTTCCTTAAGATAAGAAATAACAAATTCCATGCAGAGGTGGGGAAACACTGTTGTAATTTGTTACTTGCAACCTGAAGTAGTTATACTTGTACTTAGTTTTCTAGTTTTCTTTGAAATTTGTATCTACTTTTTCCATCAACTTTTGTCCAAATCATCAGCAATTTTATCATGAAAACATATGCCATAAACATCTGATTCTACTAATACTAGGAGCTTAAAGCAATCAGTCCATGGGTCTAGGCATTGACTGAATGCTTTACTGACCTGCATATCCTCCTCATATTTCTTCTGGCACTTTCCCTCATTCAACCACTATCTCCTCTACTGATTACAAATAACCTCAATTTGTTGAGATACAAACTGATTGAGTGTGAAAGTTACTCTCTAAGTAACAGGGCCTCAGCTCAGTGAAGAAATACTTTGTCTGCAAAATCAGAAGTTACAGTGATATTTACAAAAGTGTCATGAGATACCCTTCATGCTATCAAGGTGCATTTTTGATTGCTGTTATTTTTATAACTACTCTCATCGTCATAGTCAATTCACCATTAATTCAAAAGTATAAAAATTATTGGTATGGTTCTATAATCACTGATAATCTCATTTGTTTGATTGAAACCAAAATTTGCTTGAGGTTTTAAGCAAGGGATGTTTAAATTAACTCAAGCTGCTGAAGGGAGAGGAAAAAAATAATGGTAGGTTGACATAACAGGAATCTCTTACTCATTTAAAGTGCACAAAGAAAACAGTATTAAAATAAAAAGAGAACCAACTGTATGGGAAAACATATTTGCCAATGATACCTCAGACAAAGGTTTGATCTCCAAAATATACAAAGACCTCACACGACTTCACTCTAAGAAGACAACTAACCCAATTAAAAAATGGGGAAAGGACTTGAACAGACACTTCTCCAAGGAGGACATTCAGAGGATCCAGAGACACATGAAAAGATGCTCAATATGGCTAGCTATCAGAGAGAGATGCAAATTAAAACCACAATGAGATACCACTTTACACCGGTGAAAATGGTTATCATAAACAAAGCAATAAACAACAAATGTTGGAGAGATTGTGGGGAAAAGGGGACTCTAGTTCACTGTTGGTGAGATTGCAGACTGGTACAACTATTATAGAAAACAGTGTGAAATTTTCTCAGAAAACTAAAATTGGACCTACCTTTTGACCCAGCAATTCCACTGCTGGGATTGTATCCTAAGAACCCTAAAACACCAATCCCAAAGAATCTATGCACCCCAATGTTCATAGCAGCACAATTTACAATAGCCAGGAGTTGGAAGCAACCTAGGTGCCCATCAGTAAATGAGTGGATCAAAAAACTATGGTAGATATACACAATGGAATTCTATGCAGCAGAAAGAAAGACGGAGCTCATACCTTTTGCAATAGCATGGATGGAACTGGAAAGCATTATGCTGAGTGAAATAAGCCAGGTGTTGAAGGATAAATACCATATGATCTCACCTTTAACAGGAAGCTAAACAACAAAACAAACCAGCAAGCAAAATATAACCAAAGACTCTGAAATAGAGAACAGCGGGACAGTGACCAGATGGGAGAGGGGAGGGAATTTCAGGGGAAATAGGGGAGGGATTTAGAGGAACATATATAAAGGATACATGGACAACAACTAAGAATGGTAGAAATGGCAGGGAGGGGGAGGGAGGAGCACAGGGGGTGGGGGGTTGGGATGGAAGTAATAGACAGAAAACTGTACTTGAAAAATAGTTAAATAAATTTAAAAAAATAAAGTGCAGAAAAATATATCCCTGATAGGCAGGGAGCTCTCCTTTAAGCAGTAGTTAGAGTCCCCAACTTCTTCAATCTTTAATCCTTCAGTATAGAATACATTCTGATTATAGTGCAAAGTATTGGGAATTTGAAGTTTTTTTCAGGTCATAATGAAACATTTAAAGACCTGTTTTATATCTAGTCACTGTCCCTTCTTTCTTTTATTTCTTGTAGTAGGAAATACTCTTCGTGGATCTGCAATGTGCTAGGCTCTGTGCTAGGCTCTATGCTAGGTGCTGAGGATAAAAGCTTTCAACAATTAAGACAAAAATCAATGTCTTGGCCCTGGCTGGTGTAGCTCAGTGGATTGAGCGCGGGCCTGTGAACCAGAGGATCGCGGTTCGATTCCCAGTCAGGGCACATGCCTGGGTTGCAGGCCGGTTCCCTGCAGGCCAACTTCCAGCAGGGGACGCACGAAAGGCAACCATACATCGATGTTTCTCTCCATCTCTTCTTCCCCTCTAAAGATAAATAAATAAATAAAATCTTTAAAAAAGTCAATGTCTTTATTGAGTTTATAGTCTGAAAGAAGACAGACTTAAAAAATAAGTGCCCAATTATTTAAAGATACAATTATTTAATTACTGCTGAGGATTAATATGAAAAATTAATTGATGTGAATGATAAAGATATGACATTTTTGAGAAGGTTTTATTTACGCCAAAATGCAGGCAGAGTGCCCCAGAGAGGAAAAACAAACAAACAAACATGTGAAATGTGGTGTATCTGGAGTATAGTCCAGAAAAGTGGAAATGACACAAAATGAGATTAGAAATAAAGGTGGGGGGGTGTAATGAAGACCTTGTTCTTTACCCTAAATTCAATGAAGAGTTACTAAAGAGTTTTAGACCAGATAGTGATACAATGAGATGTAGAAATATCATTCTCACTACTATTAGAAGAGGAATTAATGTGTTTGGGTAAATGACACAATTAGGAGACAGTTGCCACAATTCTGGCTAGAAATATTGGTTGGCTAGACTTGGACAGTATTACTTAAAGCTTATTTAGAATGTAGTATGAAGCTTTTGGTGGTTGTTTGACAATAAGGATCTGTGAGAGAGGAAGGATTCAATCTTGAATGCGAGGTTTATGTCTTCCACAACTAGATTGATGGTGGGGCCAGCATATTAAATTCCGTTTTGGCCCATGCTGAGCTTGAGATCTCAGGGAGAGATTAAATTGAAGTTACTGAGCAGGCAGTTCAACATACAGGTCAGTAGCTCAGAAAAAAAAGTACCAAGTTAGAGAAAGATTTGGGAGTCATCAGCATATATATGTGCTATTTAATGCTTCAACACAGAATGAGGTCACCTCAAACAAGGGTGAGCATTTCATCTATGGTCCAAACCTGGAGTGTTTAGAGAGTTAAAGGGATACTATTAATAATTATGCCAGTACAGCAAGCATAAACCAGAACATCCTGTGTAAACTATGACTGTCCTTAGTAAATATTTAAAAGCCAAACAGAAAGAGCAGTCAGTGTAAGGAAGGAGGAAAACCAGGGAAGGGTAGTATCTTAGAGGTCAAATGCTGCTGAAATGCTGCTAAACTAATCATAGTTTAGTCACCCTTGATTGACTAAACTATGATTTAATAAAGCCTTTTGTTATATGCTTCCATAGTACCCTGTACTTTTTCTTCATTTAATTTATTACTGAAATTATATGTTTTTTATTTGTTGTTCAAGTACAGCTTTCTGTCTTTTACTATCACCCCAGACCACCCCTTCCAGCCCTCACCCTCTCTCCCATTTCCACCCCCACCCCTAGTTTTCGTCCATGTGTATTTTATACTTGTTCCTGTAAACCATTCCCCTTTTCCCCTGAAATTCCCTCCCCTCTCCCCTGTGGAAAGCATCAGCCTGTTGTGTATTTCAGTGTCTTTGGTTATATTTTGCTTGTTTATTTTGTTGTATAGGTTCCTGTTAAAAGTGAGATCATATGGTATTTGTCTTTCACTGGCTGGCATATTTCATTCAGCATAATGCTTTCCAGTTCTATCTATGCTGTTGCAAAGAGTAGAAGCTCCTTCTTTCTTTCTGCCACACACAATTCCATTGTGTAAATGTACCACAGTTTTTGGATCCATTCATTTACCGACAGGCACCTAGGTTGCTTCCAACTCTTCGCTATGGTAAATTGTGCTGCTATGAACATTGGGTGCATAGGTTCTTTGGGATTGGTGTTTTAGGGTTCTTAGGATAAAATCCTAGCAGTGGAATTGCTGGGTCAAAAGGCAGATTCATTTTTAGTTTTCTGAGAAAATTCCATACTGTTTTCTATAATGGTTGTACCAGTCTGCAATCCAACCAACAGTGCAGGTGTTCCCTTTTCCCCACAACCTCTCCAGCACTTGTTGTTTATTGCTTTGTTTATGATGGCCATTCTGACTGGTGTAAAGGGGTATCTCATTGTGTTTTTAATTTGCATCTCTCTGATAGCTAGCGATATTGAGCATCTTTTCATGTGTCTCTGGATCCTCTGAATGTCCTCCTTGGAGAAGTATCTGTTTAAGTCCTGTGCCCGTTTTTTAATTGGTTTGCTTGTCTTCTTAGACTGGAGTCATGTGAGTTCTTTATATATTCTGGAAATCAAACCCTTGTCTGACTTATCATTGCCAAATATGTTTTCCCATACAGTTGGTTCTTTTCTTTTTATTTTAATACTATTTTCTTTAGCTCTGCAGAAGCTTTTTATTTTGATGAGATCCCATTTGTTTATTCTTTTCTTTATGTCCCTTGCTCTAGGGGACATATCAGTGAAAATATTGCTGTGTGAAATATCTGAGATTTTCCTGCCTATATCCTCCTCCAGGACTTTAATGGTGTCACAGCTTATATTTAAGTCTTTTATCCACCTTGAATTTATTTTGGTGTATGGTGTAAGTTGGTGCTCAAGTTTCATTTTTTTGCACATATCTGTCCTGTTCTCCCAACGCCATTTGTTGAAGAGGCTATTTTTATTCAATTTTATGTTGCTGCCCCCTTTGTCAAATATTAGTTGCCCATAGAGACTTGGGTTTATTTCTGTGCTCTCTGTTATGTTCCATTGGTCTATGTGCCTGTTTTTATGCCAGTACCAGGATGTTTTGATTATAGTGGCCTTGTAATACAGTTCGGTATCAGGTATTGTGATTCCTCTGACTTATCTGTTCTTTTTCTAAATTGCAGCAGCTATTTGGGGTTATTTTTGGTTTCATATAAATTTTTGAAGTGTTTGTTTTATGTATGTGAAATATGCCATTGGTACTTTAATAGGTATTGCATTGAATCTGTAAATTGCTTTGGGTAGAATGAACATTTTGATTATGTGAATTCTTCCAATCCATGAACATGGTATATGTTTCCATTTGTTTGTGTCTTCCTGATTTCTTTCTTCAGTGTTATGTAGTTTTCTGCATACAGGTCTTTTACCTTTTTGGTTAGGTTTATTCCTGGGTATTTTTTTGTTGTTGTTATATTGAATGGGTTTTTTTCTTGATTTCTGCTTCTGCTCTTTCACTGTTGGTTTAAAAAAATGCCTTTGATTTCTGGATATTGACTGTATTCTGCTGTTTTTCCATTTTTATTTATTAGGTTGAGCAGTTTTGGGGTGGAATCTATAGGATTTTCTGTTTACACTATTATGTCACCTGCAAACAATGACAGTTTTGTTTCCTCCTTTCTGATTATGATGCCTTTTCTTTTCTTTTCTTTTCTTTTCTTTTCTTTTCTTATCTGATTGCTGTAGCTAGGACTTCCAATACTATATTGAATAGAGGTGGTGAAAGTGGACAACCTTGTCTTGTTCCTGATCTTAGTGGAAAAGCTTTTAGTTTTTGCCCATTGAGTATGATGTTGGCTGTAGGTCTCTCATATATGGCCTTTATTATGTTGAGGAATGCTTCCTCTATTCTCACTTTGCTGAGTGTTTTTATCACAAATGGGTGTTGTACCTTATCATATGCTGTTTTTGAATCTATTGATATGATAATGTGTTTCTGTCTTTGCTTTAGTTTATGTGGTGTATTACATTTAGTATTTTCTGAATGTTGAATTATGTGGTTTAATTGATATCTATCTTTCTACCCAGGAAGTGCCTGACATATGGTTGTCAATGAACAAATATCTATTGAATGCATGACTAAAGGATGATAAAATTGAAAAGTACCCATTAAATTTAGCAAAACAAAGATCACCAGTGCTCTTACGAACAGTTCTTTCAAAGAACAGTGCTTGTATGAAGAATAGTGTGCTTGTGGAGGACAGTTTTGGTGGAGTACTGGGAAACTGAGTCAATTTGCACTGAGAAGAGAAGTGAGCAGTAGAGAGGAGTGGGAGGTGTGAAAGGGAAGAGAGTAAAAATTGACAACTCTTTCAAGAAGTTTGGCTGTGAGCCACTGGCTTAATGGGCACCTGTTCTAATGGCCTGATTGTTCCTTTGGGTACTCAGAAAATGCCAGCTTGTAAAGTTTTTTTTTTTTAAAGCGATTTCACTAGATAAAGACAGACATAGCTTATTTAGGAGCTTTTAAATGACTATGAGGTGATTCCATATGTACTATATATTTTATGTAGAGTTTGCATGGTTTTCTTATGAATGCAATGTAATTTCAATTTTATTATATACTAAAATATTAAGAGAATTATTTTAAAGGCCATGCATTTTGTTTCTATTGCACTTGGTAGCTCAAGTCCTGTACTGGAACTATGTGAAATTATCAGAAAGTTACATGATTCAGCCAGTTCTTTGTCAGACCCACAAATGTTTTTATTCCCTGTGTGTTTACTAATGGAAGTTTGGAGTAACAATTATGTGGATTCTAACTCTCTTTCCCCTCACTATATCATCACTGTTGAGGATAATTTATTTTATATTCCCCAGTGCTTCATATCATTTTTTCATTTAGTGCTAGGAAATTTTTTACTTCTGGTGATACAAACGTGCTGACCACAAGTTCAATTGTTTTCTTACAGCCGTGCAGAAAAGGCAATACTGTCAGATCCAAAAGATCCTGTTAGAAGAAAGAAGCTGTCAGGGCCCAGAGGGGAGAGGGGAGAGAATCATAGGGGAAAAGGGAATGGACTCACATGAACAAGTATAAAAGACACATGGACAATAACTAAGGGTGGGGGGTGGAAAGGGGAGGGAGGCGGGGAGCATGGGGTGGGGGGCGGGCAGGGTTGGGATTATAAGACAGAAACCTGTACTTGAACAAGAATTAAATAAAAATTATATTAAAAAAAAAAGAAAGAAGCAGTGTTAACATTCTTCTACAACATTCTTTGCTCTAACAGGATCTGACAGTATCTCCTTTTCTGCATGGCTGTCAGGAAACAACTGAACTTGTGGTCAGCACATTTTTATTTTTCAATTTTCTGTGTGTTGTTCCCTATTTTGTTAGAGATTTTATTTTTGTGAAATTTGCCTAAATCCTCTATGGAAACACATAGGATGGGCTTTAATTTCTGTCTCATTTAATTAGCTACCTTTTTTTCTCACATCAAATAATATTACACAGCCATCATTGCCAGAAAACATGAATAAAAGGCAAGAAAATTATAGACCGTAACAGATAATATTCATTATCATGAATTAAAAATAATCACACACATACATGAACATGAATATATACAGATGTGTTTATGTATGTGTATACATGAATGCACATGTGTCTGTATGATGCAAAGACAATTTCAAATTTTCAAGTTATGTTACAATCAAGTATTTCTGTCCTTACAGAAAACTACTACAATATACTGAAAAATTCACATACCAATCACCTAATTTCATGTAATTTCCACTACTGCATTCCTCAACTTGTGTCTTTTGCAAATGTGTCTGAAAAATGACAAAACTTAAACCAAACATATACAGAAAGAACCCAAAATGAAGAAACATATACTGCTTCTCAAAGTGTATATATATATATATATATATATATATATATATATATATATGAATATAATTACGAGCATGGATAATACAAGTTACTTTTTGCTAAATGACTCAAGTTAGTAAATGTAAGAAATAGATTCCAGTATATCATGGCAATATATAGTTGTACAAACAGAATACATTCTTTTTGGGTGTAATATATCAAGATCTTAATATCATTTGCATTTTAAATCAATACAAATAACTGCCTTACCTAACTATAAACTTATTTCAATTCCAAGGATAATGTGATATATTTTATTATTTCTTTAATATTATTTATTGTTTGTGCTTACAGTCTTCAGCCTACATAAAAACTGCTTCTCAATCTTTGCTTGGTGTATAATTGTTTATAATAAAGGTATCTTTGTGTTTGTTTTTATTTTTAAATCAGCTTGTATTAATTTAATGGAATATAACAGAAAAATGTCAGTTTCTTAGCTCTTTATATCAACTGTGTATCTAGTTATTCACAAAAGGTTTACATTTAGATATTATCTTGGTAGATTACTTCCATTAAGTACTTGAGTACTTGGCAAACAACTAATTAACCTTTTGAACCTCATTAAGGAATAGTAGGAGGAAGACAATTACTGAGACTGGAATTTGGTCAGACCACTAAGTCTAATACATTATTATTAGGAAAGAAAAAAACAACCTTTAATCTTCTTAATGACTAGTGATGATCAGAGCAGCTTGTGTTAAATATTTATTTAAGAGAACCCATATCTGAAAGAAAGGGCTTCAACAAAGGGCTAGGTCACTGGCTCTGTATTAGTGCAAAAGACAATGTCCTCAAATTCACCGGCTGTAACCCTTGCTACAGTAGGAATGGTTACAAATTATACTTCCATGCATTCATTTAACACTTCACATTTGGCAGAAGTCTGTCATCTACATTATTTCATTTGCTCCTTCAAACAATTCTGTGATGTAGATGGCTCAATGCTATCTTTGTTTCAGAAATAAGTTAAGGTGCCAGAAGGATAAATGACATCTCAAGTATCACACAGCTATTAAGTGTTAGAGCTTATATTCAAACAGTGATTCTACCACTGCAGTTTTTCCTATGACACAACTTCATGACTATGTATTATTAATCAACGATTCTCTCTGACTTCAGTAGAGTTATTTTTCCTTTATAAGCCTCAATCATGTTTTATCTGAATTTATTAAGGGGTGGCATAAGGGCAACTCTGGGGATCTCTCTATTTCTGATGGTCTGTAGACCTCTGAAAAGTACATGTTCTTGACATTTTAGGATTCACCAGGCCCTAGAAAATAAGATGTGGTTTGGTTGTTCTTTCTCTTTCAGAAAGTTCCAGATAATTGCTACACTGAGTAACCTGCTAAGTTCCTCTATGACAGAAATGTGCTGCCTAAATACATCCACACACAAAAAAAAATTTGAGCAAATATATAAAAGTTGGAAATCAAATATTTATTGAGTATTAACTACTTAAAGAGCCATGTGTTCCGAATTAAGGTAGGGAAAAAAGTCATGGAAATTAAGAAGCTTGCTCTCTAGATGGGGAACCCAACTGAACTGAGACACTGGCCAGCTTTCTTTTGATCTTCATAAGTTATAACTTGTTGAGAAGTAAGGGATTCAAATGGGCTGAGGAAAGATAGAGAAGGGCATAAGCACGGAAGAGATGAGGTGGCATACATATGTGTGGTACTAAAATGAGCTGGTATTAAGAGAAGAAAGTGTGATGTGCTATGTAAAATGAGATAGGAGGTCCAGGTAGAAGGGACTAACAAAGCAGAAACAAGACAAAATAGTTAACCCACGGTTCACTAGTAGAGCAAATGTGGAGTTGAGATTTAGGCTTGTGGCAGAAGAAAAGGAAACTGTCTCTTTAACTCTAAATTTTAGGAATTTGTGAGACTGGATTTTGTTTAGCAGAGCCATCAGATTTAGCAAATAAAATTACAGGATACTCAGTAAATTAAAATTTTGTATAAAAACTGAACACATTTTTAATGTGTCTTGTCTGTGATATTGGAACATATTTATGTTCCAGGATTGTTTGCTGTTCATCTGAAATTTAAGTTTAACTGGGTACCTTTTATATTTTGGGGGGGCAACCTCATTGGTAACAGGAGACACGTTACTTAACATCACTGCTCTTTGGAGGAGGCAAAATAGTCTCCAAAATATGGTAGCAATTGAGCAGGGATGTGGAGGCTCAGAGAAAGATGCTGAGTAGGAAACCACCATGGCAAGGTTTGGGACTAAGGAATATAAAGGCCATCCTCTCCAGTTTCCGATGTTAAGTTCCATTATATGGAGAATTGGAGATATTATTTAACTTGCTAGGCTTTAGTTTCTTCTTTGTAACACATTGTGGCTCTAAATCAGCTTCATTGTGGCATTGTGAGGATTACATTAGTACACATACACATATACATTTAGATAGGGATACATAGATATTTAATGTACTTACATATATGCAATATATGTAAACAGTTCCTGGAACATGTTAATTGCTCAATAAGTTGTAAATATTATTACTCAAATATTTTATGGTATGAACCTTGTCCTAGTTAATACCTAAAATAATTTATGAAACACCTTAGATTTTCCAAAAGTCCCATTTATTTCAAGGACAAGCCAGAATTTCCAGGAAACATAAGAATAGATATTATTTTAATCTCCAAAATACACAAAGAACTTACGCAACTCAACTATAAGAAGACAAGCAACCCAATTAAAAATGGGCAAAGGACTTGAACAGACACTTCTCCAAGGAGGACATACAGAGGATCCAGAGACACATGAAAGGAAGCTCAATATCACTAGCTATCAGAGAGATGCAAATTAAAATCACAGTGAGATACCACTTTACACCAGTCAGAATGACCATCATAAACAAAGCAACAAACAATAAATGTTGGAGAGGTTGTGGGGAAAAGAGGACCGTAGTTCACTGTTGGTGAGATTGCAGACTGGTACAACCACTATGGAGAACAGTATGGAATTTTCTTAGAAAACTAAAAATGAACATGCCTTTTGACCCAGCAATTCCACTGTTAGGGGTATATCCTAAGAACCCTGAAACACCAAACCAAAAGAACCTATGTACCCCAATGTTCATAGCAGCACAATTTACAATAGCCAAGAATTGGAAGCAACCTAGATGCCCATCGGTAAATGAATGGATCAAAAAACTATGGTACATTTACACAAAGGAATTCTATGCAGCAGAAAGAAAGAAGGAGCTCCTACCCTTTGCAACATCATGGATGGAACTGGAAAGCATTATGCTGACTGAAATAAGCCAGGTGGTGAAAGACAAATACCACATGATCTCACCTTTAGCAGGAATCTAAACAACAAAACAAACAAGCAAGCAAAAGCTGACTAAAGACACCGAAATACAAAACAGGCTAACAGAGACCAGAGGCGAGAGGGGAGAGAATCACAGGATAAAAGGGGAAAGATTCACAGAAACAAGTATAAAAGATACATGGACAATAACTAAGATGGGGGTGAATGGGAGGGAGGTGGGGAGCAGGGGGTGGTGGGCAGGGTTGGGAATATAAGACAGAAAACTGTACTTGCAAAATAATTTGATAAATAAAAAAAAGAATAGATATTATTTTAATTTTGTAATTAAATGGAATTGCGAACTTGAAACTTGATGAAATTAGAGTTCTTCATTTATGTTTCTTGGCTAACTCCAATGATTAATTTATCCTTCGTTTATGCATTTGCTCAAACATTCATTAAGCAGTCAGTATAGTGCCTGGCACATAATGACTGCTCAGTAAATATTAATTATTATTCATTGCATCATTTAATTATTACAAACTTCTGTTAAGTATTATGAAGGACATCTGCTAAGGGATTAGATGACAGGTGTAGATGACTTCAGAAGTATCCCGAAAGTGATATTTTAGCTAAGTTTTGAAGTAGGAGTAAAAATAAGTTAGTCAAAGTTTAATGGGAAGAATATTTCGAGCAGAAAGAAAGTTGTATATAAAGAAAGGGCACATAAAGATGTGGGAAACAGGCCCTGGCTGGTATAGCTCAGTGGATTGAGCACAGGCCTGTGAAGCAAAGGGTCACTGGTTTGGTTCCCAGTCAAGGCACATGCCTGGGTTGCAGGCCAGATCCCCAGTAGGGGACACATGAGAGACAACCACACGTTGATGTTTCTCTCCTACTCTTTCTCCTTCCCTTCCCCCCTCTCTAAAAATAAATAAATAAAATATTAAAAAAGATGTGGAAAACAGCAAAGTACATGTATTTCTGGCACTGACAAGAACCTTAGTCTGGGGGAAGGACAGAAATCAGATTGAAAGTTTCATAGACTGAAGCTGTGAAGGGAGGTAAGGCACAGGTCACAAAGGACCTTGTAGGCATGTTAGGATTTTGGAACTTTTTAAAAAAAATCCTATGGAAAAAATAAGCAAAAGAGTTACATGTTCATGTCTTTTTTCCAAAGATCCTTCTAGCTACCAGGAAAATGACTTGGACTATATCTATGTCATCTAAATTGTATTTATTATGACAGTAAATATATTAAATGTTTGTAACTTAACTTAGCCTGAACTTCAGGAACTTTTATGTAATGTGCTTCCAAATTAAAGTGACCTTTAACCCATTCAACCAAATCTTGTCACAGTTACTGCTATCTGGAATGTCTGTGTCCAGGCTTGATATGTGTATACTTGAGCTGTCCTCAAAATTGCCTCCTCCAATGGTCCTTTCCTAAGCCTCTCAAGTAGAAGTGATAGGTTCTGTAAATTTTCAGAAAACAGATCCTGTCTCTGTGGGGTTTTTTTTTTGTATTGTGCATTATAGTTTTAAAATCCTTCCTTAACTCTCTCACTGGAGTGTCTGTTCCCTGAAGGCATCAATGATGTCCTCTGTCAGCCTCATGAACATGCTGTAAATAGCATACTTTTCAAAAAAAATCAATAAATGAGCAAATACTCTTAATCAATGCAAAGTAAAAGGAAAATAACAGTCTGAATTGGCAAGATTTATTTTAAATATTAGTGTCCTCTTTACTGATCCTTTTACGTTAGCAAGGGTAAATTTTATCACTTTCAATGTAAAATAATGTGTACTACTTCAGGCTGAGAATAAAGGAACAATGTGCCTTTTTTGCTTTTAAAATGTTTTTTGTTTTAGCCTGAGGGCAAACACTTTTTTACTTGGAGGTTCTAGTCATTTGCTGACTGGATAGAACAAGATAAATTGTTCAATCCCTCCCACACATACACAAGTATATCTCTGAAGTTGCTAAATTTGTGCAATAATGCAATGAGTAATTATCTATCCAATAGTTAATTTTCAGATAAGTAGCTATCATGTATAAACTAATTTTTGTCAAAGCTGGAGTTAAATGGATCTTAATTCTACAGGAGACATAAAACGTTGATATTCATGAGATTATGTGTGGTGTGTCCTTTCACTATCAACCTCACCCTCCTATTCACACACACACACACACACACACACACACACACACACACAGAGTTCACCATTTCTACCCTCCACAGGTGAGTGAGAGGCAATTCTATGTCTAAAGATGTTTGATTTTTTCTGAGTTTATTATTATCTTCTGGAGACTATATATCAAAGGAGAAGGAAACGAACACCAGGTTGTCTCTCTGGAAGCCTGCACTTCTGATTATGACATTTCCCACTATAAATGCAAGATGCTGATACAAGCAGGAAGGATTTTATTAACACTTACTATTTTTAGACCACTGTTAATGGGAACTGATCAAGAAGGGAGAAAAATGATTATGTGTAACTACTATTATCCAGATACTTATTATCTAGCCTTGTTGAGACATATCAAGATCTATAATTTTAATCTGTAAAATTTATGAAAGATAAATGGAATTTATGTTGTTTGTATTGTTATCCTTCCTTCACAATACCCCTTGTGGATGATATTGTATTGTTCCTTCTGCTAAACTTAGTCCTAGAGATGAAAGTTTTGAGTTAGTTTCTCTTCTGGGATTACCACATCAAGACATTTATTGAGTTCTCTAAATACATTTATCAAATATTTCAAAAGAATAAGTTAACTATCTAAAGTTATCTCTGAAAATGAAAAAGGTTAAAGGATGCATGCCATTTTAAGTAGGACCAGCAATTCACAACAGATGTTTCTCTGATGTGCCTGAACCATCCCAGCATCTTACCCAGATCATAAATAACTTGATGACTAATATGATCTAAAAAAGAAACATAGGGATCATTACTTGGATGAAAAACTAAGTTCAAAGATAATTCGTCCCAATTTGAAATGAGAATTTATTTTTTCCTCCAAGGTAATATCTGGAGCCAGATTCTGTATTTAAATATAACTCAAAATGACAGCAACATTTAAAACTATCTTCATGCATTTTATTATTGTATCACATGTAGTATAAGCTGTATGTGATTTCTCAAAATATTAAGAAACACCTAAATTATTTTCTCACTCAAGTGTAACACACTGTCAGCATGGGAAACCTACTAGCAGTTTGTCCATACACACTATAGAGGACCCACCTATACAGCTGAGTTGCAGTAACTTTTAAAAGAACATTTTGAAATACCATGTGTTTTACCATGTAATAGATAGTTGCTAATTAGATATAAAATGTATGGTTATAACCTCAACAGAACCAGAAATATAATATAAGGGAGCCAGATAGCATTTGGAAAGACACCAGTTTTAATATAAAAAGACTTTTTGAGCTTGGATTACCCACATTCTGTTGGGAGAAAGCAGCCATGAACATTTATGATTAGAGGCTCTACCATATGTAGAATATGTTACTGCTTGGGACTATGTTAGAGTTTGGGCAGAGCCTTGACTGGGAGTAGTGGTACCGAATGCAATTTAGTGAAAATATTGAGAGAAAGAGAAAGTAGATCTAACTGCCTAAAAATGGCAAAGTGAAGTAGGAGGATCCCAAATACACAAGCTGAAGAAATGTTGGAATCTTACTGGAGATTTTCCAGAAGTCCAGAAAATATTGGAGTGAACTTTTTTCCCCAGTTACTTCACATGCATTGACTCATTTATTGTTCTCAGTAACCTCAGGTATTATTGTAATGATTTTACAGATGGAAAGAATAAGGTGCATAAGACTGTGACAAAAATAATTGCACAATATCACAGTGGAAGGCAATGGAAGAACTGGAATTCAGACCCAAGTTTGTTTTACTGTAATTCCCTTAGACTTTACAGTATAACACATTGCCTCTAGGCACCTATGTGTATTATTTTGAATAATATTTAGAACAACCCTTAATGGTTATATTTTTTTGTTAAGGGTAGAGTATTTTGAAAACCATGTCTAAAGAATAAGGTAGAAAGGAGGACATACAGAGGATCCAGAGACATGAAAAGATGCTCGATATCGCTAGCTATCAGAGAGATGCAAATTAAAACCACAATGAGATACCACTTAACACCAGTCACATTGGCTATCATAAACAAAGCAACAAACAACAAGTGCTGGAGAGGTTGTGGGGAAAAGGGGACCCTAGTTCACTGTTGGTGGGATTGCAGACTGGTACAACCACTATGGAAAACAGTATGGAATTTTCTAAGAAAACTAAAAATGAACATGCCTTTTGACCCAGCAATTCCACTCTTGGGAGTATATTCTAAGAACCCTGAAACACCAATCCAAAAGAACCTATGCACCCCGATGTTCATAGCAGCACAATTCACGATAGCCAAGAGTTGGAAGCAACCTAGATGCCCATTGGTCAATGACTGGATCACAAAACTATGGTCCATTTACACAATGGAATTCTATGCTGCAGAAAGGAAGAAGGAACTACTA
Source organism: Sturnira hondurensis (assembly GCF_014824575.4). Classification (NCBI taxonomy): domain Eukaryota; kingdom Metazoa; phylum Chordata; class Mammalia; order Chiroptera; family Phyllostomidae; genus Sturnira; species Sturnira hondurensis. The sequence goes on from NW_028086739.1 coordinate 166,138, forward strand.
CCCTTTGCGACATCATGGATGGAACTGGAAAGCATTATGCTGAGCGAAATAAGCCAGGCGGTGAAAGACAAATATCATATGATCTCACCGTTAACAGGAATCTAAACAAACCAAACAAGCAAGCAAAATACAACCATGACACTCCAATATGGAACAGGCTGACAGGGTCCAGAGGGGAGAGGGGAGAGAATCATAGGGGAAAAGGGAATGGACTCACATGAACAAGTATAAAGGACACATGGACAATAACTAAGGGTGGGGGGTGGAAAGGGGAGGGAGG